>NC_136975.1:44118492-44130992 GCF_032717465.1 Coenobita brevimanus
GAACTTTTGATGGCGATACTACATTGCATAAAAGCCGCTTCATTTCCTACGATTTAGGGGGGGAGAGGTGTGGTGGTGAAGGGGCCATTCCATCACAGGTATGGTGGCTGTGTTTGACCTGACCCTGACACCATTACTCACCGTTGTCACCTCGTTGTTGTCACTGTTGTCACCCCCAGGCCGTGGTGTTGTTGGTAGTGGTGGTCTTGTTATGCCTGGGTGTTGGCTGATTGGAGGCTGTGTTGTCATTAGTCACTTGCTGTGCCCTTAACCTCTCCTCTTCTCTCTCTCTCTCTCTCTCTCTCTCTCTCTCTCTCTCCGTATTATGTATATATGTCTATATGTTTCGCTATGTGTGTATGTATGTATGTTTCCTTATGTATGTATGTATGTTTCCTTATGTATGTATGTACGTATGTCTATATGTTTATGTTTGTATGTATGTATGTAGATGTGTCATTTGATGTGTATGTGTGTGTGTGTGAGAAGAGAGAGAGAGAGAGAGGGGGGGGGAGGGAGGAGGGAATGTGGGTGAAATGAGGTGAGAGTGAGATGAGATGAGGAGAGAACACAGGAGAGGGGAGAGAATGAGATGAGATGAGATGAGAGGGAGGGGAAACGGGATGGCAGGCTGGAGAGAGGATGAGGGGAATTGAGAGGGGAAGAAGAAAAAAAACAGGAGAAGAGGAAGCGGGAAAGAGAGATGAAAGTAGAGGAAGAAAGGGATGAAGGAACCTGAGAGAGAGAAAGAGGGGGGTGGGAGGGGAGAAGTTAAAGGAAAGGAAGAGAAGAGGTAAGGAAGAAGAGGAGGAAAAAAAAAACAATGGGATTCGAAGTAGGAAGAGAAAAAGAGTAAAGTTGAGAGAGAGGAGGAAAAGGAAAAAAGAAAGGGGGTGGAAGAGAGAGAGAGAGAGAATAGAAATAGCTCTCAGGAGTAGAGGCACAGGACCTCAAGGATTTGCAAGTTGACGAGAGAGAGAGAGAGAGAGAGAGTAGAAACAGCTTTGGGGAATGGAGGGACAGCACCTTAAAGCTCTGCAAGGTGACTAAGGCCAGGTAGAGAAGGGAAGGCAAGGGATGGGCGTGAGGAAGGAACAGGAAGGGATTGGGAAGGAAGAGGAGCTAAGGACGAAGGGAATAGGGAGAGGATGAGAGTAGCAGGGAGGGAAGGGAGGGAGAGAGAGAGAGAGGAAGGGAGGGGGAGGAACGGGATAAAAGATGGAGGGAGAGAGAGCTTTTGAGGGATTTACTGAAGTGATGGATGGCTAGAGTCAGCATAACCTTGGCTAACTTCCCTCCATCCCTCCTTACCCCACTACCTTCCTTCCTTCCATCCTTACTTCCTTCCTTCTTCCTTTCTTTCTCCCTCCCTCACTCTCGTCATCCATCCCTCCATCCCTCATGATTAGCTCCCTACCCCCTGCCTTGCTCACATTAGCTCTCTTGCCTGCCTACCTTCTTGCCTGCCTCTTCCTACCCACCTCGCTTCGTACCTACCTGCCTATCTAGCAACATACTCGTAAATAGCTACCGACATGCGCTATCTCAAATTCTTGCCATCTTCACCTATGCTTCCCATTCTCCCTCCCTTCCTTCATCCCTTCCTTCTGTCTCCTTTTACCCACCTCTTCCTTATTTCCTTCCTTGCCTTTACCTTCTCTCTTCTTGCATCTTTTTCTCTTAATTAACTCTTATTCTTCAAATTGTCGTTTTTCTCCTTCCTATTGCTTTCATGCATTCGCCCTTCCTTTTCCTACATCCTTTCTTTCTTGCCCCCTTCTTTTCAGTCCCTCCTCTTCCTACTCTCTCCTCTTTCTTCCTCTTTCCTTTCCCCTGTTCCTCTTTTTCTTATTATGCCTCTTTAGTGAAGAGTCTTCACTCTTTAGAATTTATATTTGTATTCACCCACCGTCTCCTCCTCTCCCACCCCCTCCTCCTCCTCCTCCTCCTCCTCTTCCCTGCTGTCACCTTAACAATGCTCCATACAGTCACATTTGTAGGCCTCCACCAGCCACCCTACCACAGTTACCACCACAGCTACCACAATTTTTTACCCCCATCCACCTTACCACAGCTTTTGCCACAGTACCAAAACTTTCGTACCACAACCTTTCATCCCACCTCCATTTCAACCACCACACTACCACGGCTACTATCTCACCATCACAGCTACCACCATAGTACTACCACACTACTATAGCTGCCGCCGCCTTCCATCCTACCACAACAGTTACTTACCATTCCTCTACCACAGCTACCATATTCACCATTCACCATCGACTATCATCACCACCACCACCGCTACCACTATCCCTACCACCACCATCACTACCACCATCACCACCAACAACAACAACCACCACAATTACCTTCCTACCACACCCCATAGCTACCACAATCACCAACATTCACCGATAACCACCACCACACCAGCCTCATCACTGTCATCAACCACAATTACCCCCCTACCACTATCCATATCCACCACCATCACATCAGCTACCACAGTCACCGCCATCCAGTCTAATTATCACCACCACCACCTTCACCACAACCATCAACCACAATTACCCCACCACCACCACACCCCGTAACTACCACCATCACCATCCACTACCGCAATCACCAGCGTCTCCCCTAACCACTAGCTTCAACCACAATTACCACAAACCGTAACTACCACTATCGGCGGGGTTCATCAGGACGCCTAACCCCAGCATAGGATTATCTATTTTACCGAGTGTCTGTCTGTCTATCTGCCTATCCCTGTTTGTCTGTTAGTCTGTCTGTCTCACCTCTTGTCTGTCTGTCTGCCTGTCTTTATACCACCATGTGTCTGTCTGTGTGTGTCTGTATGTCTCTGTCAGTGTCTGTCTATCTGTCTATCTATCTATCTATCTATCTGTCTATATATATTTGTCTATCTGTCTGTTTATCTCCATCTGTTTGTCTGCCTTTATCTGTCTGTCTGTCTGTCTTTCTGTATCAGACCAAAGCTCCTCCACCCTCATCTCCCTACCTCTCGCCACTCCAAGTCTCCCTCCCTCATGTACCCCTCCAGACGGTTTTATTCAGCTGAGAGGGAGTCATAGGAGCCAGGGTGTGTTAACCTTCCATCTCTTTCTCGGTCTCCCTCTCCCACTTCTCCTCCTCACCACAATTACCACAATTACTTCGACCTTCATCACTACCACAATCACTGTCTCTAATGATGCACCCGCCCCCTCCACAGCTACCACCATCCCTTACCACAGCTACTACCACCGCCTACCACAACTACCACCTTCCCCTACCACGACCACCACCATTCCATACCACAACTGCCACCATCCACTACCACTATCACCATCTCCAACCACAACTACTACCATCCTGTACCACGACAACTACCATTCGCTGCCACCGTCCCCTACCACGACTACTGCCATTGACTGCCACAACTACCACCATTCTTTACCAGAATTACCACCATCCGCTACCACAGCTACCACCGTCCCTTACCACAGTTACTACCATCCCCTACCACAGTTACCACTATCTGCCACCACAGGTACCACCATTCATTACTACAGCTAATATCATCCTCAACGACACGTACCACCATCTGCTACCACAACTACCATCATCCCTTACTACTACCACCACCATTCGTTGCCACACCTACCACCATCCCCTGCCACAGCCACCATCAATCGCTGCCACAACTACGTTACCAGTAAAACGCCTTTGTCGGCGAGGTACGAGCCAGGCCATTTAAATCCGAAAGCATTGAAATGTCGCCTTACACCCCGAGGACGCCTAGAGTATACTGTTGGCTATCTTCCTACTGTTTCATGCCTTTACGACGAACTGTTCGGCCTGTGGCCTTCTTTTGAAGATTTTTGTCATGCTGCACTTGACGCGAGTCACGTGCCACGTGCACCGGCTGGGTGTGATGAAACCTGTCAAAAACAAATCTGAAAGAATTGGGCTGTTATATGGTGGAAACCACGCAGTGGACGGCCTTGTGGTTGCTGAGATATAAGATTCTCAAAAGCGTTACGGTCGGGCCGGGTTGGGCTGTGCCGGGTTGGTCTGCTCATACGTGAGGAAATGCCACTACTTGACGAGAGACTTGCGAGGACTTCGCCCTCGCTCGTAACCACCTTCTGCTTCCATAGTTACCACCATCCGGTACCACAGCTACCACCATCGGCTACCGCAACTACCACCATCCGTTACCACAACTACCACCATCCGCTACCACAAAGACCACCATCCGCTACCACCACTGCCACCATCCGCTACCTCATCTACCACCATCCACTACCACAACTATCACCATCCATTACCAATTCATCCATCATCTGCCAGCATAACTACCACCATCCACTCTGCCACAGCTGCCACCTTCTTGACTGCCACCTCTGTCACTGTCCGCCCCCGCAGCTACCACATCTACCACCATCAGTCACCACAAAAACCACAGTTCGCTCTTCCAAAACGTATCATTTTCACGGTCATGCATTACCACAACTACCACAATCTCGATCACCACAACTACCACCATCATCTACCACAACTCAACCCCTCATTTTCACGGCCATGCATTATCACAGCTACCACCACCTTTACTACCACAAATACCACCACTTACGACTACCACAACTACCACAATTATTTTTACCCAGCGCTTAATTTTCACGGCCATACATTGCTACCGCTACCACCATTTCGAGTACCACAACTTCCACCATCTGCTACCACAACTACCACTCAGGACTACCACTACTACCACAACTACCACACTCGTTCTCCCCCAGTGCCAGACTTCTGCGATCATTGCCAGTTATTTTGCATTGTAAATATTACCAGAAAGAGACTACGACAGCTACAACAACTACCACTACTACCATTACTATCATAATTACCAAAACTACCACCAGTACCACTATTTTTGTTTCTACCGCTACTACCACCACTACCACAACAACCACCACTGTTATTGTTTCTGTCACTGTTTCTACTGTATCTACCTCTACTGCACTGCCACCACTACTGCCACAACTACCACAACTATTATTGCTTCTGCTACAACTACCACTACTGTTATTGCTTCTACTACAACTACCGCTACAACTATACCACTCTTACCACCACCACCACTACTACTACTACTACTATTACAACTACTTCTACATTTGCCACTACCACCACAACTACCATTACAACCGCTACTACTAATATTACAACAGCTACCACTACTACCACAACTACCACCATCGCTCTTGCCCAACGCGTGATTTAAAAGGTCATTAACGGTATATTTGCAACGTGATTAAAACTAACTCATGCACAACACAGCTACCACTACTACCACAACTACCATTACTACCACAACTACCATTACTACCTCAGCTACTATTACTACCACAACTACCATTACTACTACAGTGCCATTACTACTACAACTACCATTACTACCACAGCACAACTACTACAGCTACTATTACTACCACAACTACCACAGCTACTATTACTACCACAACTACCACAGCTACTATTACTACCACAACTACCACAGCTACTATTACTACCACAACTACCACAGCTACTATTACTACCACAGCTACTATTACTACCACAACTACCACAGCTACTATTACTACCACAACTACCACAGCTACCATTACTACCACAACTACCATTACTACCACAGCTACCATTACTACCACAACTACCATTACTACCACAGCTGCCATTACTACCACAACTACCATTACTACCACAGCTACCATTACTACCACAACTACCATTACTACCACAGCTACCATTACTACCACAACTACCATTACTACCACAGCTACCATTACTACCACAACTACCATTACTACCACAACTACCATTACTACCACAACTACCATTACTACCACAACTACCATTACTACCACAGCTACCATTACTACCACAACTACCATTACTACCACAGCTACCATTACTACCACAGCTACCATTACTACCACAACTACCATTACTACCACAGCCACCACAGCTACCATTACTACCACAACTACCACAGCTACCATTAACTACCACAACTGCCACAGCTACCATTACTACCACAACTTCGACAGATACCATTACTACCACAACTACCACAGATACCATTACTACCACAGCTGCCATTACTACCACAACTACCATTACTACCACAGCTACCGCTACTAACACTCACGACTACCACAACCGCCACTGTCACTACAACTGTCACTGCTACCACAACACTCACAGCTACTGCTATTACTTCCACCACCACCACAGCTACCATCATTGTTACCATTGCCTCTGTTACCACTGTTACCTCTACCACCACCACCACAACTACCACAGTCACCATCAACACATCCACAACTATTACCACAACTACCACACCCACCATACCCACCGAACCTGCCACCACCACCACAACCACCACACCTACCACAACCACCGCACCTACCACAACTACCACCACCACCACCACCACACCAACCACAACAACCATACCTACCACAACTACCATCACCACCACCACAACTACCACCACCTCCACCACACCTACCACAATTACCATCCAGTATAATTGGCGTCCTAAGGGAGATCTGGTTTATGTTCGCTCCCCCTCTGTCTGTCACCTTTCTTTTATCTGTCTGTCTGTCTGTGTTTGGCTGCCTATCCATCCGTTTGTTTTGCCTTCTGTCTACGTAAATGTCTTTCTTACCTGCTAATCTGCATCTGTCTGTCTGTCTATCTACTTACCTGTCTATCTATATCTAGCGAACTGTTTAGCAAGTCGTCTTTTTCTCTCTCTCTCTTTACCTGTACCTTTATCCTTCTATCTATCTGTTTGTCTATCAGTGTCTGTCAATCTGTCTGCCTGTCTCTCAGGTTGCTTATCTTTATCTCTGTATCTATATATCTTTTTGTATCTATATCTATTTTTTGCCTCTCCATCTTTGTCTGTGCCCATATTTTAAGTCTGCCTCTTCTCTAAATCTATCATTCCTTTGTGTGTCCGTTTATCTATCCATCTACCTATCTGTTTATCTGTCCTTTTCAGTCTGTCATGGCTCTCTCTCTCTCTCTCTCTCTCTCTCTCTCTCTCGCAAGGTAATTGGTCTTTTACATTCATCTCCACAAATCACCATCTTCACGAGTTTCCTGAATTTCATTTGATGGATGGATGGATGGCTGAAGGAGTGGATGGATGAGTGGTTCGGGAAGTGGATGTCTTTGTGGATGAATGAAGAGTGGATGGTTGGGTGGAAGAGTAAGGGAGTGTATGTATGGGTGAATGGATGATGTGATGGATATATGAGGGATGTGAAGGGGTGCATGTATGAGTGGATGGTTGGGTGGATAGATGAAGGATTGAATGGTTGGCTGGATAGATGAAGGATTGAATGGTTGGCTGGATAAGTGAAGGATTGAATGGTTGGGTGGATAGATGAAGGATTGAATGGTTGGCTGGATAAGTGAAGGATTGAATGGCTGGGTGGATAGATGAAGGATTGGATTGTTGAGTGGGTGGATGGTTGATGTGGATGGATGAGGAAGTGGGTGGATGGTGAGTGATATGGATGGACGAGGGAGTGGGTGGGTGGATGATTGAGTGAGTAGATGGAAGGTTGGGCGACTGGAAGAGAGGATGAAGAAAAACACATCTTAATAATAACTGCAGATTAAAACCAACATCATAAAAAAGAAAAAACAGCCTAAACACCCTCCATAATATAAACCATTGCACTAAAATCTAAACAAAACAGCACTGGCGATTTAAAACTGCTTATTATATACTATTATTTATACAGCCAGAAAAAAAATGAAAAAGTCTCGACGAAAAATTGATTTAAAAAAAAGACTGTCAGGTTAAAAGTTGTCTCGATTGTAAACAGTCCCTCGAAAAAAAACTGTCAAAAAAAAAAAAACTGCAAATATTCCAAAATTGTCGATTAAAAACATTCATAAAAAAAATCTTGTGTCGATTAAAAGCCGTGTTAATTAAAACTGTCTTATTGAAACGCAATTTCTGTTTAATATTTCTCATCCTATCTAAATATTAACATTCAGATAGGATTAAATTTAGTGGTGAGAGGCTTCGAGTGGGTTAATGTCGAGAGAGAGAGAGAGAGAGAGAGAGAGTGCTGTCAACATCCAGGTGAAAGGTCAGTCATTGTTGCAGATTCTGTCACTTAAGTGGAGAGAGAGAGAGAGAGGATATTTGTTTTTGTGTGGGTGTGTGAGTGGGTATGTTTGGTGTGTGTGAGTGTGTGTGTGTGTGAAGGGGGATATTTGTATTCCTGTGTGTGTGGGTGTGCTAGTGTGTATGTTTGTGTATATTTGTGTGGGGGGGGTAAGCTAAATGTGTATATTTTTGTACGTACATTTGGGGTTATGAGAGAGAGAGAGAGAGAGAGAGAGAGAGAGAGAGAGAGAGGATCCTTACCACAATTTTTCTCTCATTTACGTCATGTCTTCTCTCATTTTCACACTCTCACTTTCTCAATGGGTTTTTGCCCCTTCCGTTTCCTCACTCCCTCTCTCTTTCTTTTTCTCACCTACCATTTACTCTTTTTCAACTTTCTCTGTTATTTTAGTTTCTGAGTTTCCTTCATCTCATTCTCAGCTCCTCCTCCTCCTCCTCCTCCTCACTGTCATTCTTTCATTCTCCTCCACTTCTCACTCCTTGAACCAATTCTCCACCTTCCCTTCTTCTCCTCTTCTCTTTCCTCTTATCCCCTTTTCTCCTCCCCATTCCCTTTTCTTCCCCCTTCTTTCATTTCCTTCACTCCTCCTCGCCCCATCTCATTACCCTCCTCCTCGCTCCATCTCATTACCCTTCTCCTCTCCCTCCCTCTTCCCATTTCCTCAGTCATTCATTCGCTCTTTTTCCGTTCCCCTTTTCTTCCCTCACACCCTTCCTCCTCTTTCCCATATCCCCTTCTTCTTTCATCCCTTTCCTCTCTCCCTCAGTCATATCCCCCATTCGTTCCTCCTTCTTCCCTCCTTACCCCTTTCCCTCCATTCCCCTGCCTCTCCTCTCCCTCCTTCCCCCTCTCCTCCCCCTACATTTCAGCCTTTCTTTCCCTCCTTTCACTCCCTCCTCTCCCACATCCCCTTCTGCTGTCAATACTCGCAATCCTCTCTTCCCCTCATCTTCCCCCAACCCTCCCTTATCCATCTCTTCTCCGTCTCTTTCTTCCCTCCCTCCAACTTCCCTCTCCCCCTCTACCACCTACCTCACTCTCCCTCTTCCCTTCTACTACCTACCTCTCTCTCCTTCTCCTCCCCTCTCATCTCCTCCCTCTCCCTTGCCCCACTAATTTCCCTCTTCCCCCTTTTTTCCCTCCCTCCCCAACCCCTCTTCTTCCTTTGTCTATCCTCTCCCTCCTTCTTCCCTTTTTGCCCGTCTCATCCCTTCCACCCCTCTCCCTCTCACCTCTTCCCGTTCCTTTCTCCCTTCCTCCTCCTCCCTCTTCCTTCCCTGCCTCCATTCTCTCTCTCCGCGCCTCTTTCCTCCCCCTCCCCCTACTCCAATCTTCCATGCAGATTTCAGAAACGAGGAATTGTAATATTTTCATCGTGTGATTGGAGGAAGAAAAAGCGAGAGAGAGAGAAAAAAGAGAGAGAGAGAGAGAGAAATGATCCCTCCTCCTCCTCTGTCGTGCGGCGGGAGTCACGCGATGGAGAGAGAGAGAGAGACACACACACACACACAGACAGTCAGACAGATAGACAGACAGACAGACAGACAGAAAGGGAGGGAGGGTTAGTGACAATGGTGTGACGCGACGGGAGTGAAATGGTGGTAAATATGAGAGAGAGAGAGAGAGAGAGAGAGAGAGAGAGAGAGGCGCCCGAAGAAATGAAGATTGAAGGAAATTATATGAGGGAGGTATGTCTGGAGAGAGAGAGAGAGAGAGAAGGAAGATAGTAGAAAAGGGGAGGAGGAGAGAGATGTGAAAGAATGAAGTGGGGAGGGAGAGTGAGACGAAAAAGAAGGATGGACAGAGAGATGGGAGGGAAGGATTAAGAGACAGAGACAGAGAGGAGGGGGTAGGATTGAAAGAAAGAGGAGGGGGGTGGTAGGAAGGCGGGGAAGAAGAGACGAAAGAAATGATGATTGAAGGTGCGATGAGGGAGGAAGGCGGGGAATAAGAGTGAAGATAGGAGAGGGAAGGTCGATAAAGAATGATAAAGAAAATTGTGAAAGAAGAAAGAATGGAGGAAGAAGAAAAAGAGGAAACAGATAGCACTTGAGACTGTGAGGAAATAAAGCCGGAGGAAAGAGACAAGAGAAGAAAAATAGAGATGGAATGGGAAGGAGTATGTGGTCAAGAAAGTGAAGGAGAGAAGTAAAGGAGGGAGAGGAGATATGAAGATGAGAAGATGATGGAGTGTAATGATGATGAAGGAAGGATTGGGGGAAAAAGAAAGGCGACAGGAGAGCGAAGCAGGAGGGGAATGGAGGTGGAGAGAATGAAATGGCGAAGTGAAATGGTAATAAAGAAAATGAAATGACCTTTACACCTGCCTGTCTTTTTTTGGCTATTTTTTTTCAAGTAATAAGATGAAGATAGGGAAACAGAAAAATAGAGAGAGATACCCTGTAGTGAATGGAGATAGATGTGATAGAGAGAGAGAGAGAGAGAGCGTACCTATACCCATCCAGCATTTACCTACCTGCCCATCCACTTAATCCAGTTACCCACCTGTCTGCCTACCTGCCCATCCATCCATCCATCCATCCATCCATCCATCGAGTCATATAAAGAGTTAACATGTAGTGTGTGTGTGTGTGTGTGTGTGTGTGTGTGTGTGTGTGTGTGTGTGTGTGTGTGTGTGTGTGTGTGTGTGTGTTTTCCACCCGACTCATTAACCCCACTTCCCTCGTTCATCCTCGTTAGTCTGCACATTCTCTCCCTCCCCCCTCCCCCCACCTCCACCCTCTGACCCGGTTAACGATAGGGAAGGGGCTCGTTTAACGTTAATAGGCTTTGAGTGCGTTAATCATGCCGTATTCAGTTTTATGGTTGAGAATGGTATTAACGCTGATTTTAATTTTGTCGTTGAACACATTAACCTCTTCTTTAGGGGAGAGAGAGAGAGAGAGAGGACTAGAATATACATAGTCATAGTGAAGAGATTAAGGAAGCCTGTCTCCATCCCCTCCCCCCCCCCGTTCGAAAAATCTCTCCCAGGCTCAGAGGTAGCGCTTGGAGGTATTAAAAAATAAAATAGAAAATAGTTCATTTGATTGAAGGGGTTTAATAACGTTGAATTTAATACAGAATATAATTGTGAAGTGCTGTGTGTGTGTGTGTGTGTGTGTGTGTGTGTGTGTGTGTGTGTGTGTTTTATGTTAATCCGTGTGGTTGCATGTGAGTAGGTATGTGCGTGGGTGGCCTTCTATGTATTTATGTGTGTACGTGTGTATGTATGTATGAGTTTGTATTTTTATGAATGACCGTGTAGGTGTGTATCAGTGTGTGTGTGTGTGTTCATATGCTTGTGTGAAATCCATAAGGTTGCGTGTGAGAAGGCATGTGCGTGGGTGTGGATTATGTGTGTGTGTGTGTGTGTGTGTGTGTGTGTGTGTGTGTGTGTGTAAGTTTTAAGTTTGTTTTTATACGTGTGTGTGTGTGCATGAATGTGTATCGATATATAATATGTAAGTTTGTATGTGATGTATGTATGAAAGTGTGTGAGTTGGGAGTAGGGCAGTGAAATGGCGGGGGACAGGGAGTCATGGAGGCGACTTGTTTGCGGCCACCCGTTACGGGATTAAGGCGTCTGGTAATAGATAGATAGACAGATAGCTAGGTAGATGAAAGTGTATGTAAGTTCCTGTATGTGCTTTTCTCCCCTCTGTATATTGTAAATTTCGTGTGTGTGTGTAACCCATGATAGATAATATCGTATGTTTGGCATTTCACCTCCTGTTTGGTTATTGCTTTTTGGATCAATGACGCCTATATCCCCCACTCAGCTTCCCCTGCCCCCTCACTCCACTCCTTCCCCTCCCTCTCTCCCTTCCCTTCATTCACCCCCACCCACTTTCTTCACACCCTTCCCTCACCCCATCTACCTTTCCATTCTTTTTCCCTAACCTCTTCATTTCCCCTCCCTCTTTTTCCCCCCACCCTTATACCCCCTTCATATTCCCTCTCCACCCTTTCTCTTTCTTCCCTTGCTACCTCTCTTTCTCCCCTTTGCATGTATTGCCCCCTTCCCCCTAATTCCCCCCCTCCTATCACCCGCTAACCCCTTTCCCATTCCCCTCTCCTGTTTCCCCTTTTGATATGTTTCTTACCCTTTCCTCCTGCCTGTCACCCCATCCTTTATCGCCCTATTTTCCCCACTTCCACACCCTTCCCTTCTCCATTCCTTGTCTCCCCTCCCTTCTTTCTCCCCTTTCCCATCCTTCTCTTCTCACCCCTCCCTCATTCCCTCTTACCACTCCTACCCTTCTCCCCTCTCAT
>NC_136975.1:44133492-44140992 GCF_032717465.1 Coenobita brevimanus
GAGTGGTTAAGGGAGTGGGTGATTGAAGGAGATCAGATGGCCTAATGGGTAAAGTTTCGGATCGGGAGGAGTAAATGGATGCTGGGCTGGGGAATTGAGAGAGAGAGAGAGAGAGAGAGAGGGAGGGAGAGTGAGTGGTAATTAAGACCTGCTTGTTGTTGGTTAGTGGGCATTAGCGTCATTACTGTACACTCACTTGTTGTACGGGACTGGCCCCTCTGTACACTTACATTAGCACACACTGACGTACACTTGACATCTATACTGTACTTATAAATATTTTGGTTTTCATTCAGAACCTTCATGACAGGCCTCTTCTCCATCCCTTAGCCATCCTATATAGATAAGAATCATACATTTTATTTACTCGTGTTATAAACTTAGTAGTGAACTCTGTATGTATGGAGTGTACTTGTATACACACATTAAATTCTTGCTAATGCTAGACGATTTCATTCAGTTTAAGACAGACCTACTGAAGGGACAGTGAAAAACCTCGCCTAAACTGAGTAAAATCGTCTGGAAAGTACAAGACTAATATAAGAATTACGCCCTCCTGCCGAAAACATTCGTCGCATAGGGATGATCTTATTTGGATACAATCGCCAGGGAAGAGGGAGAATGAAATGCATAAATTCTAGGATGGCAGTGAAGGGGTTACAGTGAAGAGTTGTTTGTCGGGCCGCTTAATGCTTGCTCTTGCCGAGATCAGTGAGAGGCCCCCCGAGACACGCACCGACACCAGTCTTGCCATGAACCTGCTTTAACATACCAGACATACCCGTGCGATATTTCAGCTCATGCCACCCAGCGGTATGACCTGTAGAAGGTCCCCAATGTCTGGCGAGAAATTAAACACAAGTGTCCGTAGCTTGCCCACAACTGACTGCGCACACACACACACACACACACACACACACACACACACACACACACACACACACACACACACACACACACACACACACACACACACACACACACACACACACACACACACACACACACACACACACACCACGCTTATTCACGTAGTATTGCCTGTATTGATATTGGTATTGGACGTAATCATCTAAATGAAATCGATTGGCATGAGCGAGAATAAAATTAGTTCGCCCATTGCAGTTAGCGTCATAGAGATAGTTTTTCGGTATTTAGATGTTTGTATTATTTTCTCACTTGAATACAATCGTCTTACAGTAGCTGAAATGAAGCGAGTGTGGAAGGCTTATTTTTTATTCTGTAATTCTGACCGTCATAGTGAAAGGATTAGCACGGGATAGGATAGGCTTAGGATATCAACCTTTTCAATCTGATTACATACCTATCCATGTATGAAAAAAGGTTAATTTTTTTATCTCACCGTCTCAGTGAAAGAGAGAGAGAGAGAGAGAGAGAGAGTAGTGAAGGGGGTTGATGAAGGCACTATCTAAATCCTCCATCTCGAAAAATAAAAAGCTGAATAAAATCGTCTGGTGTCAGCAATAATAAAAATATAAGAGTACGTGAAGGGAGTGAAGACAGATAGGCTGAGAGTAGGGATAGGTTTATATAGAAGTAGGGTATAATATTAGCTTTGGATAGTTTGGACTGGATTAAGGTAGATGGGAGCGGATTAGGTGAGAATAGGAGAGAATGGAATAGATTGGGTAATGAGATGGCGAGGAATGTGGAGCTTTTGGGGTCGGTCTCTCTCTCTCTCTCTCTCTCTCTCTCTCTCTCTCTCTCTCTCAGTAATGTAAGTAATAAAGTCGATGAACAGACAATGGTAGACTGACTGTATTTATGTTGTCCATTATTTTTAATTAGGACCCCTCTCTCAGCGCACTCCGTGACCCCAAATGAGAGTAAGATGGAGTTATTTTTTTTCTGGTTCATTTTTCGTATTTTTAACAAGTTTTATTATCGTTTTCTGTTCTCACCCTCCACCCTTTTTTTCTCAATGTTTAACAGTATTATCAGCTTCATTCCCGCGTCGTCTGCGTCACCGTATACGTCATTGTCTACGTCACTCTCGTGCTCAACCAATCCCATCCCGATTTTCAAAACTGCCCTCCAATCCCATCCCGACTCTCAGAACAGCCCACCAATCAGGCTAACTCTTTACCAATCAGCCGACCAATCAGCGCAGTCTCTTTCAAATCGCGTCAGCCAATCAGGGGAAGTATGCATAAAGAATCTGAGCCAGCAGTTTCAACGATAAAATAGATTCCATGGTAGTTAGCTATTATCGGATATTGTTTTTATTTTTCTTATTTTTTTTTTTTTCCTTTTTAACTCGTTTGGTCCGAGGGATTTTTTCCTGTTCTTTTTCTTTTTTCTTTTTTCTTTTCTTTTTTTTTTTGCGCATAAGGGGTTAATGACCGTGACCAACCTCTGCAGTTCCAAAAATGCCCAAGCAAAATAAAATAGGTTTTTCAATAATAATAAATAAATAAAGCGATAAATAGACATCATCGACCTGAACGGGATGATATTCTTCATAATTAGCTCGTGAAGTGTCTGGCAAGTACATGAATTAGACTGAAGCGCCGAGAACTCAGGCCCCCAGTTGTCAAATCAAAGCGTCGATCTGTATGCCTCCACCAAGCCTTGCGTACGGACTCCTTGACACGGTTCATTGTGGGTTGAAATGAGAGGAGATAAACTAAGTCGACCCATTATGACCTTCACCTTTGACCCCTTGACCTTGCTGACTTAATAAATTCATCGTCCCTTCATACTGCATCATTGACAAAACTTTGGTAGAAATCCGTCGAGGGGTTCAGGAGATATCTCGCCCACAAGGATGAACTAAGTCGACCCCATATGACTTTCACCTCTGACCTCTTGGCCTAGCTGACCTAATCAGTTCATCGCCTCCTCATACTACATCATTGAGAAAAGTTTGGTGGAAATCCGTCCATGGATTCATGAGATATGGCGCTCACAATAGTGTAACGGACGCACTCACGCACACGCACACGCGCACACGGACCGACAGATCAGTCATTTAAGGCCTCCACCACCATAGATGAACGGTGGCAAAATAAAACATTAACACAAATTCCTATTCACAGCTCACTCGAGAAAATTTATAAATATGGCCGAAGGTACACCGAAGCCTCTCAAACTACAAAATTTTCCTTCGTTCCCTGGGTTCATATTTATCAAGGGTCTTAACCACTTAGCTAGGATAAAGAACGCCACGGGGGCTTTATATACCGAATATATTTATGCTTTTGGCGTAAGGAAGCACTCGTATACAGGCTCAGATCTAGAGAGAGAGAGAGAGAGAGAGGATTTTATGATGGTATCCAAAAGACTAAGCAAGCAGTTTTATACAGAACAAAAAAGTGTAAAAATGATGTACTCTCTCTCTCTCTCTCTCTCTCTCTCTCTCTCTCTCTCTCTCTCTCCCCCAGCCAATAAAATGAGGGGAAGGGAAAAATAAGAGCCAGTTACAATGGAGAATTGAGTATCGCGCCGGGCCAATGGGAGGTGAGATTGGGTCCCGTTCAGCCAATTAGAGAGAGAGAGAGAGAGAGAGAGGGAGGAAGGAGGGAGAGAGAGAACCGTGAGAAGGAGGGAAAGACAGAAGACGCGGGAGAATGGAAGAAGGGAGGAAAGAAAAAGAAGAGAGGGAAGAAAGGAGATCAGTGAGGAGCGAGGGAGGGAGGGAAAGAAGAATATGAAGGAGGGAGGGAGGGTAAGCAGGAAGGAGGGAGGGAGAGAGAGGAAGAAGGGGGGAGGGAAGGAAGAGTAAGGAGGGAGAGAAGGAGGCAGTGGACGTCTTGAAACCTCAGACCCATGGGACGATATCCTCCCTTCTTCTCCCTGGGTGGCGACAGGGAGAGAGAGAGAGAGAGAGAGAGAGAGAGAGGAGGAGGAAGGAAGAAAGGAGGGAGAATGATGATGCTGTTGGAGATGATTGGGATGGTGATGATTTTGTGTGTGTGTGTGTGTGTGTGTGTGTGTGAGAGAGAGAGAGAGAGAGAGAGAGAGAGATTCGCCACTCTGCCTCCTTGCTCGATTCTCATCCCGTGTGTGTGTGTGTGTGTGTGTGTGTGTGTGTGTGTGTGTGCATAGTATTTGGGTTTGTTGATGTTTATGTTTTGTCTGTTTTCTTTGATCGTTGTCTTTCCCTTTTTTCTCTGCCTGTTCGTTGATCATTTGTGTTCATCATTTTGTGTTTTTGCTGGTTTTATTTTGTGTTTTTGTTTTTGTTTTTCTTTCTTGCCTGTGAAGTTTTTATGTTACGAGTTTTTCTTGCTTGCATTTTCCTGGCCTCTCTCTCTCTCTCTCTCTCTCTGCTTTGTCTCTACTGCCACTGTCTCTCCTCTGCTTTTCACTGTCTGCTTTCTGCTTTCACTGTCTTTTCACTGTGCTTTATCTGCCTACTTTCAATGTTCTCACCAGGTGCTTTCTCTCAGGTGTAACTCTCGGCTGTCTTATTTATTTCTCTCTGCTTTCACCGTCTATTTTTCGTCTGCTTTCACTATTTACTCTGCTTTCACTGTCTGCTGTCTGCCTTCTGTCATTGTCTGCTCTATGCTTTCTGCTTTCGCTGTCTACGGTACATTTTGTCTGATCTCTGCTTACTGTATGCCTTTTTTTGGTCTGCTGTCACCGTCTGCGTTCTTTCCGCATTCGCTGGCTGCTTCTGGTTTCTGCTTTGTTTCACTGCTCTCAGTATTTTCTATTTTCACCGTCTGCTGTCTGCTTACTGTCTGCTCTACGTCTTGAATTGTCAGCTGTGTCTGCTTTCTGTTTGCTTTCACTGCTTGTCATTCTGCTTGCGACTTGCTGCTTCAGGTACTAATGTCTGCACACTGTCTGCCTCCTTTCTGCTTTTTCTCTGCTTTTAGTCTCTGCTCCTTATCTGGTTTCGTGCTTGCGCTGGACTGGTTTTGGTGTCCAGTTGCGTGCACCCCCCCCCTCGTCTCTCTCTCTCTCTCTCTCTCTCTCTCTCTCTCTCTCTCTCGTTTACTTTCCGCTCTGCTTCCCTGAGTGTATCTACCGTCTGTGTGCTGTGTGTGTGTGTGTGTGTGTGTGTGTGTGTGTGTGTGTGTGTGTGTGTGTGTGTGTGTGCGTGAGTGAGTGCGTGGGCTTGCCTCTCTGTCCGTCTTGTCAGTGTGGAGTGTATTATATGAAGTAAAATGTATGTGAGAAGCGAGGTGTGGTGCGCGGGTAATGAGGTGTGTGAGATGAGATGTGGTTTATGTGATGAGATGAGGTGTGGTGTGTGTGATGATATGAGATGAGGTGTGGTGTGTGTGATGATATGAGATGAGGTGTGGTGTGTGTGATGATATGAGATGAAGTGTGGTGTGTGTATGATGATGTGTATGAGATGAGATGTGGTGTGTGAGTTATGAGGTGTGTGAGATGAGATGTGGTGTGTGTGATGATGTGTATGAGGTGTGTGTGTGTGTGATGATGTGTTTGAGATGAGGTGTGGTGTGTGTGATGATGTGTGTGAGATGAGGTGTTGTGTGTAATGTGTATGAGATGAGATGTGATGTGTGATGATGTGTATGAGATGAGATGTTGTGTATGTGATGACATGAGATGAGGTGTGACGTGTGTGATGATGTGTATGAGATGAGATGTGGTGTGTGTCTGATGATGTGTATGAGATGAGATGAGGTGTGTGAGTAATGATGTGTATATGATGCTCGAGGTGAATGTACGAGTTGAGATGTGATGTGTGAGCAGTGCAGTGTGTGAGATGAGGTGTGGTGCGTGAGAGATGAGGTGGAAATACTAAAGTAAAATGTACGAAAAAAGCCGCAGACGTGGGCGATAAAACACAGGATATTGCGTCAGTTTTTTTCACTCATCGTACTGAAAATTAATATTTATTTTTTTTTAATATGAAACTGTTGGTGTTCCTTCTAGCGTGTATACTTATTCGTAAAAACAAGCAAATGTCTCTTGTAGTTTTTTTTTTTTTTTTTTTTTTTTTTTTTTCATACCAAAACTTCATTGCATTTTTTTCAGACTCCTGTTTTGTCCTTATTTGGAATATTCCGAATTGTAGGAACATATTTTCCCTTCTTGTCTGAAAACTTTTTTTTTGTGGAATTCACCCCTTCAGCTCGAGGATGTCTTCTTCATTTCATTTTTAGTGTCTCCGCTCGATTTCATTCAGCCTGGAAGAGACTTTTTATACTGATGTGGCGGTGGCATGAGTTATACACACGCACAGATAGATAGATAGATAGATAACCCTTGGACTGAAAGGATTAATGTACGTCGTTTACTGCGACACCAAAACTGACCTACATAATCCAAGTGCGGTCTCACTGAAGCAGTCTGTTGTTGTGACATTAACAACGGTAATAAGAATATGTTCCATTACTCACACTGCAAGTATAACCCAGTGCATATTCTACTCGGGTAGGGATGCTTGCTGACACCTACTCCTTATAAGCTGATTTGCCTGAATGACGTGGTAATGGTGTCCTGTGAATGTTAGCCTATGTATGCAGTGATTGTGGGTATTAAAACGCCGTAGAGTTGAAGGCAATGTGAAGTGCTATGTCCAGAATAAATCGGCGAGGACAAGGAGACAGAAACTGCCTGCGTTCATTATGGTCCTTTTGCCTTAACTTGGCCCAGTTTTTCGTCCCTTTGCAGTTTATAATGGTAACTCAGTGGCAGTAAAGAATTCTGTGGCCATAGCATTTCTTCATATCTAGCATTGTAATCTAGTATCAGTCTGTTACAAATCAACATTCAAGAAGGATCGATGGCAAGTTCAGGCCAAGATTGAGAAAAAAGGATATGGATTATGTGCCTAGAAGTGACAGACGAGGTGAAAGTTGAGAGAGGCAGAAAGGTGGGGAGAGAGAGAGAGAGAGAGGCAGAAAGGTGGAGACACACACACACACACACACATAACTGTAGGTGCTGAGTTAGAAAGTATATATTGTGGCATGAAGTGGTCTAGAGGTTACAGGTGCGATGATTAGAAGTGAGGCGAGAGGAGAGGTGGAAGGTGAGAGGTGAGGAGAGATGCAAAGACTGGAGCTAAGATATAACATTACGTAGACAAGTAAAAAAAAGTGCTGGTATACGGTTTCGAAGATTCACAGGTGTGGTAGTGAGAAATGAGGTGGAAGGTCAGGTGAGAAGAGGTGTAAAAGAAAAAAAATTGAGGTGACGTGGAAAATAAAATACACAGTTATGGAGGAAGGAAAATGAGATGAGAGGTGAAAGGCGAGGAGAGGTGAAAAATGACATGAGGTACAGAATAAGGGTGAAAGGTGAAGAGGTGATGAGGTGAGGTGAGGAAAGGTGTGAGGTGGGGATGAGAGGTGAAAGAAATTGAGGTTAAGTATGACATGAAGTACAGAATAAGAAGGAAAGTCAGGAGATGAGGTGAGGTGAGGTAAGGTGTGAGGTGGGGGTGAGAGGAGGAGATATAAGACATGATGTGCAAAATAAGAGTAAAAGGTCAGGAGGTGAGGTGTGGTGAGGTGACGTAAGATGTGAGGTGAGGGTGAGAGGAGGTGA
>NC_136975.1:44143492-44155992 GCF_032717465.1 Coenobita brevimanus
GCATAGTGGAAGAAAGATTGGGAAGGTATGAGCTAGAGCAGATGGAAGGGGTGGAAGACGTATGTAAGATATTCACGGAAGAGATAAGCGCAGCGTGTGAGGTGGTTTGTGGAGTGAAGAGGAGATGCAAGGGTGTGCAAGGGACAGCATGGTGGAATGATGAGGTGAAACGAGCTGTGGAACAAAAGAAAAAGGCATATGGTGAATGGTTGGCGAGTAGAGGTAGGGGAGAAGATGAGAGAGAGAAGAGAGAGGTATATGTGAGCAGGAGAAGGGAGGTTAAGAGACTGGTGAAGGAGAGTAAGAAGAAAGTGGATGAAGAGTTTGGGAGGAATCTGAGTGTGAAATGGAGGGAGAGTAAGAAATTGTTTTGGGAGGAGGTAAAGAAAGTAAGGCAGTGTGAAAGGGAAATAGTAGGGGAGTGAAAGATAGGAATAATAGATTGTTGGTGGAGAAGAGAGAGAAATTGAGGAGATGGAAGGAGCACTTTGAGGATTTGTTGAATGTAGAGAGTGAGAGCAGTGTGAGTATAAGTGGTTGGGGAATGGCTGGGAGAAGAAGAGATGAGAGGAGGGAGGAAGAGATCAGTAGGTCGGAAGTAGTGGAAGCGATGAAGAAGATTAAGCTGGGAAAGGCCCCAGGAATTGATGGAGTGTGTGGTGAAATGCTTAGGTATGGGGGTGAGATTGTTGTGGAGTGGATATGGAAGTTGTGTAGATTGGCTTGGGAAGAGGGAAGGGTTCCAGAGGACTGGAAATCAGGTATAATTGTTCCTCTGTACAAAGGAAAAGGGGAGAGAGAAGTATGTGGTAACCATAGGGGTATTTGCCTTCTTAGTGTGACTGGTAAAATATATGATAGAATACTCATTGATAGGGTTAGGCATATAACAGAGGAGCTAGTTGGAGAAGAACAAGGGGGATTTAGGAAGGGAAAAAGGTGTGTAGATCAGATATTTGTTCTAAGATGTTTAGTGGGGAAGTATCTAGAGAAGGGAAGGAAAGTGTATGCTGCCTTCATGGACTTGGAGAAAGCTTATGACAGAATAGATAGGCAAGGTATGTGGAAGGTATTAAGAATATATGGAGTGGAGGGGAAATTGTTGAGTGCTGTGAAGAGTATGTACGAGGGAGCTAGGGCTACGGTGCGGGTGGATGGTGAGCTGAGTGAGTTCTTTGATCTCAATGTGGGACTGAAACAGGGGTGTGTGATGTCTCCATGGCTGTTTAATATATATATGGATGGGGTTGTAAAGGAGGTGCAAGGTAGGGCAGTGGATGTGGGGGTGGCCCTAATGAATGAGGGTGAGATTTGGAAGCTTCCGGTGTTGCTGTTTGCTGATGATACAGTATTGTTGAGTGAAGATGAATGGGAGTTGCAAGGTTTGGTGAATGAATTTGGGACAGTGTGTAGGAGGAGGAAGCTGAAAGTTAATGTAAACAAAAGTAAAGTTATGGTGTTTGAGAGGAATGAAGTCACAGAGTGTGCAGTGAGGTTGGATGGTGAGGATATGGAGAATGTGAGTGCATTCAAGTACTTGGGTAGTGTGATGAGTAAGGATGGAACTTTGGGGGATGAAGTACGTGAAAGGGTACAGCAGGGAAGAAAGGTTGTTGGTACACTGAAAGCAGTGATGAGAAATAGGGAGGTGAGTATGGAAGTTAAGAAGTCACTGCAAGATGGTATTGTGATCCCTACCCTGACGTATGGAAGCGAGGCATGGACCTTGCAAGAGGGGAACAAGTCAAGAGTGAGAGCAGTGGAAATGAGTTACTTGAGAGGAGCATGTGGAGTGACGTGGAGGGACAGGTTGACGAATGAAGAAGTGAAGGAACGTTGTGGGGTAGATGTGGATGTGGTTGAGAAGATTAGGAGAAATACACTGAGGTGGTTTGGACATGTGGAGAGAATGGAGAATGAAAGACTGACTAAGAGGGTGTATGTAGGTGAGGTGGAGGGAGGGAGAGGGAGGGGTAGACCGAGGATGAGGTGGAGGGATGGAGTTGAGAGGTATATGAGGGAGGGGGGGGTGAGTTGGGGGGAGGGGAGTCAAATGGTGGGTGACAGAGTGACTTGGAGGCGTTTTGTCTGCGGCCACCCTTTGCGGGATTAGGGCGTCGGGCTATAGATAGATAGATAGATAGTTTCTTTATTTGTAGGCTATATTTGTTTGCGTTTATTATAGTTACCTTTTTTTATTTTTGTTGATTTGAGTTGTATGTGTATTATGTAGGTATTTATTCGTTTGTTTACACTTTTCATTCAGGTGTTTATATTGGTTTTTAGGTATTTTGTTATTTATCCCTGTTATTTTTTTACTTGATCATCTAGTCAGGTCAGGTGCGGGTAAGGGGATGGGTCTATTATGATGTGGCAGGGGTAAACCAGCTCTGCTGTCGGGCCCTGCTGCGGATGTCACTGACTGCACTGCGCAGTTGACCCTTGTGCGGTGTGGTGCGGTGAGGATCTGTCCCTTCTCCCCTTTGGGGCTAAGATGCGAATGAATGTGTTTGAATGGATGAGTAAATGGGGAGTGTGTCGTCCTGTCTCGGCTGCCTCCCTTTCCTTAAGGGTAGCAGCCTAGGTACTGTATATAGATAAATAGATTTTATTTATTACATATTTCTCCCCCGCCAAGATGAATTCCGGGACTGGTCGTTGGACATACATTTTGCCAATATTAAGTTTGCGTCCTTTATTGTGAATTCTTATCCTCTTGTTTTTTTGCTTCCTTGTCCCCCCTAGTCTCTCTCTCTCTCTCTCTCTCTCTCTCATTTGTCTCCCTGTCTTCACTATTTTCGGTTTTCCGTCTGTGACTTTGTCTTTGATTGCTCAATCAATTTTGCTTCCTCACCCTTGTGTGTGTGTGTGTGTGTGTGTGTGTGTGTGTGTGTGTGTGTGTGTGTGTGTGTGTGTGTGTGTGTGAGAGAGAGAGAGAGAGAGAAAGAGAGTGGGGGGGGGGAAACGAGGGGAGACTTTTCTTAACCTCATAAGAGACACCTGTTTAAATATAGTAGGTAAGGTGTTAATGAAGCAGTCAGTCAACCAATCAGCTATATTTACCAGGTGTGATTACTGTAGTGAAGTGGAATAAAATAAAGCCCATCTCTCTCTCTTTCCCTGCACAGGCCCTGAGATGTGTGGTGGAGGCGTGTGCTGCGTGCCGGACCTGACGGAGGCGCTGACGGAGGCGGGCCGCACCTCCCTGACCCAAGTGGTGCGAACAACGGCCGACACACTGCACGCCACGCTATCCGCACGACGCACCGCCTTCCACGGTACGTACACCACACTTGTACGTGGGGAGTGGGATACGGACGAGCTTGGATGTCCTTTACCCTGTTCAGTAAGTGTAAATTGAGTAACGAGTTCAGTAATTTGTTCAGTATTAAGTGTACAGATGAGTAACGCAAGTTCAATAGTCTGTTCAAATCATATGTTCAAATGATTCCCGCCCAAATTCTCATCCTTTGGGGGATTGAATGTCGTGCAGAATTTCGTATACTCCTCGTAAATGTAGGCGGCATGTGGAAGGGCAGCGTGATGGCCAAATTCGGGGCGTAGAAGGGGTCGGGGTGAATCGCTTGTGGTTGGCCCTGGGATGGCGGTGTGTGGTGGCGGTTTGTCTACAGGCCAGCGAAGAACTGTTTGGCATCTTTAAACCGCTTTTATTTATTTTTATTTATTTTGAGGGTTGTGTATTTTCGTTGATTGTGTGTGTGTCTGTCTGTCTGTCTGTGATCGCGTCTTCTTGGCTGTTTTTCCGTCTGTCTGATCTGTCTTCGTTGCGTGCGCCTGTCTTGTTCGCGTCTGTCTGGCTCGCTCCTGCCTGTCTATGCATCTGTTTGTATACCAACTTTCGAAAGCCTTAGCCTAGTCACCTCATTTTTAGCATTATGGCAGGTACTTGCCAGGTGAAGGTCAGGGTCGAATATGAAGGTCGGAGGTCAAGGTCAGTGGTGTGAAAAAAAAAAAAAAAATCCCCTTGCCAGCGTTTACTCTCGTCTCGGGTCATCTTTAAGTCATATATATATATATATATATATATATATATATATATATATATATATATATATATATATATATATATATATATATATACTGGCGAACGTAACGAAAGTCCTACCTTAATAATAATCACACAGGTGGAAACGTCGCCTTATTAGTTCTGACCTCCAGCCGTTTAAAGTAATTGTTGGTGCTGCAGCCTGAGCTATGATACTACGGCTGTTTATGTCAATCGGTGTATTAATGAGAAATTTATTAGCCACTCAATGGGGCTGTTGGCCAGTGAATTACCAGATACCTCGCCGCTGTTACTGCTGTTAGGATATTGTTATTATCACCTGAGGGTTTAAAGCGCCAGTTGGAGTGACGCACCTGTACAGATTCGGACATTAGTAGCTGTTTATTCATATTTCATAATTGATAACGGGAAAGGGAACAATGGCCCGTATTCTCGTCGGTTAAGGAACCCCCTAACGCCTCCTCCTAAGCGATTTATTTGGCTTATTACTCTTACTGTCCCCTTCTTTATGTAAATCATTCTGATACCACCATACCCAGCATAAATAACATACAAATTAATATTAATCTGCCGTATAAAAAAAGTAAATAAATAAATAAATCGCTAAGGAAGAGTTGTTAGGGAGAATCTGTAACCGACGTGAATACAGACCAGTGACTCTTGCAGAACGATGAATAATGAGACAGTGAACAGTGATTTCCGAAACTCAGTAATGCTTTCTTCGGTGCCCTACAGACTTTCCAGAATATTAGGTTAAAGTTCCATAATTGATCAGTCAAGAAGTGGGGCGATATTTTTTTGTCTGCCGCTGTTCTTCCGCACGTAGGTTCGATTCCACAAGAGGCTGGAGGAGTTTTTTTTTTTTTTTCTTTTTATATAAATGCTACGAGGAACTTGAGATTATAAATTCTTAACCACCTCACTCCGATTTCTTCTTTTTTTTTCTTTTCTTCTTCATTTCTTCTTCTTCTTCTTCTTATTATTATTATTATGAGAGAGGCGGGTGTGAGTTGGGAGCAGGGCAGTGAAATGGGGGGGGGACGGCGACGTGGAGGCGATTTGTTTGTGGCCACCCCAAACGGGATTAAGGCGTCTGGCAATAAATGGATAGGTTATTATTATTATTATTCTTTTAAATGGTTGCAATGCCTTAGCTGGTCTCAGTGTCCCAAATACCCAAATGTTCTCAGTTTTCCTGTTAATGCCCTAAATTTCCTAAATGTCTAGGTTGCCAAATATAGCCATTGTCTTAAATACCCTAATACCCCTAAATATCCCCTAATATCCCTGTTATTCCCTAATATCCCTAAATATACCCTGATATCCTTAAAATCCCTAAATATACCTAGATATCCCTAAATATCCCCCAGTATCCCTATATAACCCTAAGTATCCCATAATATCCCCAATATTCCATATCCCCAAATATCCCTAAATATCATAAGATCCCTAAATATCCTCAAATATCCCCTAATCTCCCTAATTATCCCCAAACATCCCCCAGATACCCCTAAATATCCCCAGATATGTCCCGTATATCCCTGAATATCCCCCAAATATCCCTAAATGTCCCCCAAGTATCCTTAAATTTCCCCCAAGTATCCCTAAACATCCCCTAATATCCCGCAAATTACCAAAATGCTCTAAATACCGTAAATGCCCCAAACAGGTTAATAATTGTCCCTGTGTCGCTAACTTTCTCACTGCATCCAACTCGGGTTAAACTCTTACACACTGACTGACTGACTGGCTGACTGACTGGAGTATGTGCTGAGTGTAGACTGGATTATGCTGCTGATGAACGGACCGTATCTGACCCTCAAAATCGACTGGCGTTTTGACTGACTGACTAGCTGACCGGCGCCGAAAGACTGATTGACTCACTGATTTACTGAAACGTGTGTCCAAAGAAAAAGAGTGACTGAGAAGCTGACTGGCCTACTGAAGAGTCGAATTACTGACTAACAAACTGCCTGAGTGAGTGAGTGGCTGACTGACTGACTAGAGGCGACAAAGACACTAACAAAGGATTATTGTGACATGAGGGTGGTAACTGGGTGAGAGAGAGAGAGAGAGAGAGAGAGAGAGAGAGAGAGAGAGAGAGAGAGAGAGAGATGTTTGGTGAGAAGTAAAAAAGGAAAGGAAGAAAAGAGGAAAGATAATTTGTTAAGGCAGAAGAGGGAGGAAGGAAATGGTGAAACAAAACGAAAAGGAAGGGAAGGGAGGGGAAAGGAAGGGAAGGGTAGGGTAAGGATAGGGAAGAGAAGGGAAAGGAAGGGAAGAGAAGAGAAGAGAAAGGAAGGGAAGGGAAGGAAGGGATTTTAATGAATATGTTGAGAGGTAATAAAAGAGGGAGTGACAGATAATGGTATTAAATGAGAAGAAGAGAAGGGAGGAATGGAAGGACCTACCCCTCCCCTGCCACCCGACACACACACACACACACACACACACACACACACACACACACACACACACACAATAAACAGTGTGTATTAAGGGTGCTTCAGACAACCAACATTAAAAGAGCGGTTCCCTTGGTTCAATAGAGGGCGGCATCTACACACACAGCCTGGGTGTAGTGGGGGTGTAGGAGTGTGTAGTAGGGGTGTAGGTGTAGTGGTGTGTAGGAGTGTGTAGTGGGGGTGTAGGGGGGTTTAGTGTGGGGGTAGGGAATTTTACACGGGCATGTTGCGGTATTGGTGTAGAGATTTTTTTGGGGGTTGAGGTGTACTGGGGTGTGTGTAAAGGTGTAGGGTAGGTATAGTGGTGTAGTCTGTGGTGTAGTGGGTTTTTCCAGAGTTGTGTTGTGGATGTAGTGAGTGTGTAAGGATTTTTTTTTGTTTTATGAATGAATAAAACAACTCTTGGATGTGTGTAACTCCTGTATTGTTGTCTCCCTGTTAAATAAGGATACAAATCAATTATTTTCGGTTTATTCAGTGCTTGGCAAGAGGACGTGAGGAGAATGGTTGTTGGGAATGTGCAAGGAAAATAACATAAACAGCAATTACTTAAAAATTATTCGAGTTTCTGACGACTTTATACTTTTTAATGACTCAGGGGAAGAACTGCAAGAAATTATACCTGAACCGAACAGGGAAAGTTGGATAGTTGATTTGAGTAGACTAGAGTTATATTTGAAATGCCGGTACATACTGGGTCGTTTTCACTAAAGTTAGATGATGATGAAACAGAATATGTAGTGTTAACGATTACTTAACTATCCCAATGGCTTGCAGTTGAAGCATTTTCGTTGCATTTATTTTTACAGGTGAACAGAGGAAAGAAAAACAGATTCTAAAATAATCCATATTCCAGATTATAAGTGCCCTCCATTCATAAAAAATATGTAACAATTGGACCACAAAATCAAGTAGAGAATAGTAATAGGCCGGAGGGATTTTTTTAGATAAAGTAACATGGAGGACAGTACATTGATTGTGTGAAAAAAGAAAAAAAAAAAAACAGGATATAATCAGTGTCTCCTTCCTGTCCAGCCTTGTGGATGGGAAACCTTAAGTATGACAAATCCCATGGAGCTTAGGAGTGGTTATGGAGGAGTGGAAGTGATGATTTGCTTTATCACCTGCAGGGAGTTACGCAGAGTTTTGTGAATGTCGAAATAGAGGTAAACATGGGCTACAATCATCACTGATAAATATGTTAGCATCAGTGGATGTGGGCAGGCTACGTCCGTCGTAAAACAGATGGACATTCAGGGGAAATGAGTGGCAAATCATACTGTAGATGAACTGAAAAGGAGAGGCAGACAGGACAAGATGGAGAGTTGAGATTTGGAGATTTGCTGGGAATGGATGGAACAGACTAACTGCTAATAGGTCAGAAATGGAGAAAGATAGTAGAAGCATTCATCGTGTAGTGAACATCCTCAGGCTGTTGATGGTGACAGTAAGGATCACTGCCAGATGCAGGACATCTGAAAAGGGGATGGGGCGTGATTCCAATCAGAATTACTACTTAACGCATTGCATCAATGAAAAGAAAATCAAAATGCACTTGTATTTTATCAGTTTTAATCGTAGGAGCACAGTAGTATAGGCAAATGCAAGTGTAAAAGGATTTGTATTGCTTATGTTTTTATAAACATCATTGTTCATTTTTTATAAATTGGTCTGCGGAAATAGGGGGCGTACCCCCCACACCCCCTAAACCAGTGCCTGATGATGATAATAATGATGATGCGCGCACGCGCGCTTGTATGTATGTATGTCTTTGTGTGTGTGTGTGTGTGTGTGTGTGTGTGTGTGTGTGTGTGTGTGTGTGTGTGTGATGTAGGCAGCGTGTCAGATGGAGTGGAAGTAATGTGGATGTGGGTAGGTGAACCAGCGTGGATTGAGATAAATGAGAGAGAGAGAGAGAGAGAGAGAGAGAGAGGTGAATAATGTATATACTCGTACATTATGTGGATATGTCATAATTAAACAGATAGCTAGATAGATAGATAGGCAAATAATGAGTTGCTGTGTGTGTGTGTGTGTTCGTGTGTGTGTGTGTGTGTGTGTGTGTGTGTGTGTGTGTGTGTGTGTATACATGTAAATGAAGAGCTTAGTGTTTATTTGTTTATGCATATGAATGTTTATGTGGACATCTCCAGTATGTGTGCCTTCGAATATATGTACGTTTATTTATGAACGTTATTAGCGTAACTCGGTGTATATGTATGTATGAATGTGTATATTTTTTGATGAATACGTCTGTGCATGTGCGTTTTGCATTATGTATGGATGTGAAAGTGTATGAAGTGGTTGTCTCCTGTGTGTGTGTGTGTGTGTGTGTGTGTGTGTGTGTGTGTGTGTGTGTGTGTGTGTGTGTGTGTGTGTGTGCGACTCCACCTGCAACTTACATTTAACAAGACATAAGTTCAAGTGTGTGTTTGCGTGTGTGCGTTGCGTGCATGTGTGAATGAATGTACATGTTTTCGCTCTGGACATGCATGCAACACACACACACACACACACACACACACACACACACACACACACACACACACACACATCTATGCCTATCTTTCGTGTCTGCATTTACCTATCTCGATGTCTGTGCCCCATTCTTTCAATGTCTGTCTGTTTATCAGATCTTCTCTCTCTCTCTCTCTCTCTCTCTCTCTCTCTCTCTCTCTCTCTCTCTCTCTCAAAACCACATCGCCCACCACATAAATTTCCCTCGGCAGTTTTTTAAAGCGAGAGCCATTTTTTTGTGAGCTATCTTTATGGATGTTTGAGTTTCAATTTGGGGATTTTTTCCGACATATGGCGCTAGTGAATAAAGCGAGGATTTTTTTTTTTTTACTATTTTTTTTATATATGAGAAAGAAATTGGTTAATTAGTTGTGTAAATATTTTCCATTTTTGAGAGCTCACAGTATTATCGAGGAAAGAGTTCTCGGCCTCTCTCCTCTTCTCCTCCCCACTTTTCTTTCCCCTCCTCCTCTCCTTCCACCTCCCTCTCCTTTCTCCTACCTCCCCTCTCCTCCCCCACCTCTCTTTTCTTCCCCGTCTCCCTCCCCCATCCCTCCCACCCCATCCCAATTCCCCCTCCCCTCTCCTCTCCTCCCCACCTTGTACTCGTTTGTGACTCGCAGGGAATACGTGAGGTAGTTATCTCTTTCCCTACTCTGATGGAATAGGGTGCGGATGCTTAGATAGGGACTTACTTTAGCCTCAGTCCGGACTTTCTTTGTCAATGGGTGTGGTTGAGTCCCCCGCCTGAGAGTGCTGCACAAGGCCGAGTACTAAGCTTTTGTTGCCAGTCCATTCCTTAGCGCATTTTTTTTTTTTCTAACGTGACTGTGTGCTTAGTTATTTGCCAAGTGTAGTTAGATTGGATGATTGATTTGAGTAGTAACCAAGGAGACTTATTCCCACTTCATACCTAAGGCTTATCGAGTTACAAGTTATGAGAGTGGCCCAGATGAAAACAGAGTGACTGCGTGTGTTGTACCTCCCACGGGCGATTGTAACCATCCATCCCCAGTGAGAGAGAGAGAGAGAGAGAGAGCGGAGTAAACGTGATGTGATAGAAGCATCTGACTAAGGAGTGTTAAGATGGTATGGAGGTACGGAGAGAGAGAGAGAAAGAGGGAGGGAGTGGGAGGGGGATGGATCGTATAAAAAAATCAAAGTTTGGGGTATCCGAAAGGGAATATATATATATATATATATATATATATATATATATATATATATATATATATATATATATATATATATATATATGGAGCCTCTGTGGTAAAGTGTGCGTTTCCGTACACTGAAGAACGAGGGTTCGCGCCCCGCCAGGGTAATAAACTTTGGCCGCGTTCTTCTGGCCACGTACTGCTTGGCGGACATCAGGGGTGCTGTGGTTGAACCAGTGTCGCATTATATAAAGTATGCTTGCACCCAGTCGGCTTGCGCGGGCCGATTACACTTGGTTCACAGACTACATACACATCCAAAGCAACTCCAACATTACAGTTACACTTACAAGCACTTCTCACCCTACATACAGTCTCTACCAGACAGTCTAAGCCACTTTGTAGAGATACAATGGCTGTGTCGTCCCCACCTCGGTCGGGATAGGCCGGTCCTGCAGTGGACACCCAAACGGCTGATTTATATATATATATATATATATATATATATATATATATATATATATATATATATATATATATATATATATATATATATATATATATATACATATATATATACATATACATATATATATATATATACATATATATATACATATATATATATATATATATATATATATATATATATATATATATATATATATATATATATATATGCTGTTATTGTTGTGATGTTCTGTTTTATTATTTTTATCTTTTATTTGCCCATAGTTGTGAATGTTTTTATCAGTATACTTGGGTTATTATTATTATTATTAATATTATTATTATTATTATTTATTATTATTTTTCCATAGGAAGGTTGGTTGTATGACTGCTGTAATTCTCTCTCTCTCTCTCTCTCTCTCTCATCCTGTTGTACTATGAGGGTACCAACACAAAAGCCCCTCCCCCTCCCCTCCCCTTCCTCCTTCTAGGGGGTGACAGACTCATTTCCGTAGCCTGACGCATCGGGGAGGGGGAGGGGGAGGAGGGAGATGAATGGAGAGGGAGGGAAAAAGGGGAGGGGGGAGGGGAGGGGAGAGATGAATGGGTGGGAGTGTGAAGAGGTTTATGGTGGGAGAAACATGGGAGAAGTTGAGAGAGGGGGAGGGGACGGGATGAGGGGAAGGGAGGCGAGGGGAGGGATAGGAGGAGTGAGGAGAAGATGAATAGGTGGGGGAGAAAAGAGGTTTATGGAGAGAAAGTCCTGTGAGAGTTAAGGGAGGGAGGAAGGAGAGAATGAGGGAAAGGAAGAAGGGAAGGGAGGGAGGCGAGGGGAGGGATAGAGAAAGAGGGGGGGATGGTTGGTGAATAGATGGGGTTGTGAAGAGGTTTATGAAGATGGAATCGTGAGAGGCAATGAGGGAGGGGAGGGGAGGGGAGGGGAAAGGTGGGGACAGACTTAGAGGAGTAAGCGAGAAAGGTAAAGGGAGTGAGGAGGAGAGGATGGGAAGGGAAGGGGAAGGAGGGAACGGGGAGTGGTAGAGAAAGGGAGGAGACGAAGAAGGAGAATGAAGAGATATAATGAGAGAGGATCATGGAAGAGGCAGATGTAGAGAGAGAGACAGGAAGAGGTAGGGAGGGGGAGGGATGAGATGAATAGGTGGGGATGTGAAAAGGTTTAAAGTGAGAATCAGGGAGTTAATGGAAGGGGAAAGAGAGAGAGAGAGAGAGTATGAGGGAGATGGGAAGGGAAGGGACGGTAAAGGAGAGAAGGTGAATGGGTGGGGGAGTGAAGATAATGGGAGAGACTGAGGGAGAGAGGAGGAGAAGGGTTGGATGTGGAACTCATGGGTAAAGTAGAGGGAAAGGATAACAGGATGGGTAGAGGCAAGGAAAGACAGAGGATGGATGAGAGGAAGGAATAAAGAACGAAATAAATCTACTTTTTAAACGCTAATCCATTTACAAGTTATATACCAAACAACTTGAGAAAACGTAACAAAAAAAAAAAAAGAGAAAATCAGCCTAATAGTAAAAAAATAATAATAATAATAAGAGTTGAAACAGCAATTTGAAGATAAAGTGTACAAGATTTTTACGTAAAACTGTTGGTAAAAGAAAGTCCTTAGAATCACTACTGCCATTGAACTCCACAGTGAAGGAAGAAAGTAAACAAATAAAACAAAAATAAATAGGTGTTAAATAAGGGTACACTCTTTAGCCCAAATTATGCATCGTTTTCTTCAGGGATAAGTTTATAGTGTAGATTAAGATGACGGAGACTATAACATAAAAGTGAACGTCTGGGCTGTATTTGACTCCCAGACGTCGTTGTTCTTAAGAGACAGTGATGAAAGGAACTACAAGGCGTCATAAGCTGAACAG
>NC_136975.1:44160992-44183492 GCF_032717465.1 Coenobita brevimanus
TATTAACACAGCATAAATAACACACCAGGTAATATTAACACAGCATAAATAACACACCAGGTAATATTAACACAGCATAAATAACACACCAGGTAATATCAACACCGTATGCATAATTTTACTAGTCAGGAAGAAGTGCTAGGAAACATCTCAGGCTGACGGGAATACGGACTTGGATTCTATCTTGTAGTGGAGGTTCGTGGAGGCAGTGCTAAATCCGCGGATCCCTAAAACGTAAAGAGATTAGTCACCCAATCCCAGCCTAACCCAGCCGCGAAGCCATGTGACCCGGGTTCGTGTGCAGAGTGGCTTGGGAGGCTTCGTAACACCTTTTCCTTAGCGATTTATTTTCTCTTAGTACACCTCTTCGTGCGAGTAATTCAGGTGGTTTTAATATCGACGTAGTTTGCATCAAGCACGTACGAGAAGATTTTGAGGTACGTGCAGGATAAATCACCAAGGAAAGGGCGTTGCGAACTCTCCACAGCCACGTAAATCCCCTGCTGAGACTGATATTTACCATGCCTGTTATATTTCCACTAAGGTGTGCTGAGAGGTGAGGGTAATATTTCGCCATTGTTGTTCGTTTGTTTAATATTCCACCTTTTTTTTTGTTTATATTTTCTTTCTGTTTCCTCCTTTACTCTCCCTGTGTCCTGTTTTTTTCTCTCTCATTTCCGTACCTCCCTGCATACTCTCCTTCCCTCCCTCCCATTCGTCTTCCCACACCCTCCGTGTTTCACTCCGTCCCCCCTTTATTCTCCTCCCTCCTCTTCACCCTCTCCATATTCACCCTTCCTTTCAGCTTCCCCTCCTTTTCAGTTTTTTATGCCTCCTCTCCTCTCCTCTTCCTCCTTCCCCCCCTTCCCTCCCTCCCTCCGCACTCACCATCCCAATCACCCCCTCCAATCTCCTTTTTTCTTCCTCCTACTTCCTGCTTTCCTGCTCCCTCCCACCCCTCCCCTCTCCTCTCTCCCTTTCTGCTTCTCTCCCATTTTCTCCCCCTTCCTCTCCATTTCCCTTCTTTCCTCTCTTCTCTTCCTCTATCTCACCCTCTCTCCTCCCTTCCCTCCATTCATCACACTCTGCTTCCCTCTCTCTCTCTCTCTCTCTCTCTCTCTCTCTCTCTCCCTTTCCTTCCCTCCTCCTTTATGTCTCCCTCTCCTTCTCTCCTCTTCGTCCCTGCTGTCACTCCTTCCTCTTTCTCTCTCTGTCTCTCCACTGCCCTTCTTTTCTCCCTCCCCTCCCCTCTCTCCCTGATCCTCCACCTCTCTTCCTCTTTCCCTCCTGTCTCTCCTTTCCCCTCTCCCTTTCCCCTCCCCCTCCCTCCCTCCCTTACATAACCACAGTAAGTGTTAAGAGGCACACAGTCCTAATGGTGCTAGTTGTGGTAGTCTGAATGGTTAGTGTGGTAGTAGTTATGGTAGTCCAGATGGTTACTGTGGTGGTAGTTGTGGTAGTGGAAGTAGCTCTGTTGTTGGTGGTAGTTGCGATAGTAGAAATAAATTGTGGTAGGGGTGGTAGTCGAAACGGTAACCTTTGTGGTAGTCCTAATGGTTATTGTGGTGGTAGTTGTGGTTTGGGTATGGTGGCAGCTGTGATGTTAGTTGTGATGGTTGTTGTGATGGTATTGACACTTATGTAATGGTAATGTTGGTAGTGGTAGTAGAGATGGTGATGGTAGTGGTGTTTGGTTGTGGTAATTGTGACGGTGGTGGTGGTGATAGTGATGGTTGTGGTATTGTTGGTAGTAGTGTTGGCAGTCATGGTGTTAGTGTTTGTGGTAGTGGTGGTGGTAGCCGTGTTAATGATGTGGTAGTTGTGGTGGTGGTAGTGGCTTAGCGTGTTTGGTTTATGTTTATGGTTTGTTTGTATTGTGTTTGGTTCAAGTGTTTGTTTTGTTAATAAGGCTTGCGTGTGTGTGTGTGTGTGTGTGTGTGTGTGTGTGTGTGTGTGTGTGTGTGTGTGTGTGCTTACTGTAGGTGTGTAATGCTGTTAATTTTGTGTGTTTGTCTGTATGTGTGCGTATTTGGTTTCCTTGTTTGGTTTGTGTGTGTGTGTGTGTGTGTGTGTGTGTGTTTGGTTTTACGTGTTTGTCTTTCTCCTTGAACTGTCTCCTTATCATCCCTTGTTGTCATTGATTTCCACCCCTCCTTGTCCTTTGTTTTCTTTCCTCGTCTTTTCTTCACCTCCTTCTTTCTCTTCACCCTTCCATCCTCTTCACCTTTTCTTCTCTTCACCCTTCCCTTCTCTGCACTCTTCTTTCCTTTTCACTCTTCCTTCTCTTCAACCTTCCTTCCTCTTCCTTTCAACATCTATTTTCCTCCTTTTCATTTTTCATACCGTATTCCTTTACTCTTCCTTTCTCATTCTCATGTTTTCTTCCCCTCCTCTCCCATCTTTCTCTTGACTTCTTTTACTCATTGCCTTCCTCCCTCCCTCACTTCCTTATGCCATTACCATCCTCCTCTCCTTCCTTCCTTCCTTCCTTCCCCTCGTCCTCTCACTCTTCTTTTCCGCCTTTCCTTTACCGACTGTTTTTCCTTCCGGCCTTCTTCCTTCCCTCCTTCGTTTCTTCTTAACTACACTCCAAATGTTCCTCCCAATATTGCCCTTCCTCTCTGTATCCCTCTCGCTTTTCTCTGCATTATTTTTCTTTCTTTGTTTCTCCTCCTCCTCCTCCTCCTCCTCCTCCTCCTCCCCCCCCATCATCATCATCATCTTAGTCATTAGCTTCTTTTCTCTTATTATTCCTCTTTCCCACTTCTTTCTTCCTCCTCTTGTTTTCCTCTGTTTTCCCCTTTCTCCCTTTCCCATCCTCTCCTTTGTACCTTTCATTTTCCCTACTTTTCCCCTTCCATCATTCTCTTGGCTGCCTATCATCATCTCTCTCTCTCTCTCTCTCTCTCTCTCTCTCTCTCTCTGTTAACCAGGAAAGAAAGACAGATAGACATAGATGGATACCGTAGATAGACGGAGAGATAGAAGAAGAAGAATGAGGAAGGAAGAAGGGAAGGGGAAGGGAAGGAGGAAATCAGGAAGGAAGGAAGGCGAAAGAGAGGTAGGAAGAATTAACACTATTGGGAGGAATTTTTGGAGTGGAACCGAGAAGAAATGAAGGAAGGGAGAAGGAGGGAAGGAAGGAAGGAAGAAAAAGATAAAAGGAAAGATAAGAAAAAGATAAAAGAAGAGAAAGAGAAAGAAGGAAAATGGAAGAAGCAGAAGACGATGGTGATGAAGAAATTTAAAAGAAAGAAGACAGAGGAGCAGAGGGAAATGAAAGAGAAGAAAAGGAGGAAGGAAGGGCAGTGAAAAAGATAGCGAAGGAATGATTAAGGAAAAAGGGAAGGAGAAGGGAAGGAAAGAAAGAAGGAAGGAAGGAAGGAAAAACAATGAAAAACAACAGAGAAAGCCATGAAGTAAAATGAGAAAAAAGGGGGGGAAAGAATGAAGAAAGACAGGATAACCAAAAAATCAAGAAGGAAGGGCAAAAGAAGGAAGGAGGGAAAGGAGACGCAATGGAGAAGGTCGTGAAGGAAGGGGAGAAAAAAGGGTGTTAAAAGAATGAATGAAGGAAGGATGGATGGAAACACAATGGAGAGTGTCATGAAGGAAGGAAGGAAGAGAGAAGGAGGGAAACAGAAGAAAGAAAGGAAGGAAGGAAAGACTGTGAAGGAAGGAGAGAAAAAGATAGCGAGAAGAAGGAAGGAAGGAATGCCAGTGCCAGAGAGAAAGTCGCGAAGGAAGGAAGGAAGACTAAAAGAGAGAAGATGAGAGAATTGGATAAGAATGAAGGAAGGAAATAAAAACCAAGGAGATGAAACGATGTTGGAAAAAAGGTAATGGGTTAGAGAGAGAGAGAGAGAGAGAAAGAGAGAGAGATAAGACGCTAGGTAAAAAGGAGAGAAGAAAAGAAAAGAAACGGGGAAAGTAAAAGGAAAGACGAGCGACAGAAAGGATAGGGTAAGTAAAAGAGAGGAAGAAAGGAGGGAAGAAAGGAGAAATTGGGCGGAAGAAGAAAGTAAAAGAATGTGAGAGATAAAAGGAAGAAAAGAGAGAGTTAAAGCAAATTAATGAAAAAGGAAGGAGGAAGAGGTAAGAAAGAAGAAAAAAGACAAATTAAAGAAAGGAAAAGAGAAAGGAACAAGGAGAGAAGAAAATCAAAGAATGGATGAAAGAAAGAAAGGAGGGAGGAAGAGGGAAAAAAAAAAGAGGTAGAGAATGAAAGGAGGAGGAAAAAGGAAGAAGAGAAGGAAAATAAAAGAGGAGGAAAAGAGAAGGCATAGAGAAGGAGGAAAAAGAGGAGACAAAGGAGGAGGAAAAGAGAAGACATAAAGAAGAAGGAAGAGGAAAAAATAGATGAAAAACGGGGATATAAAAGGCAAGGAGCAATACGATTTTGAGCAGGGAGGGCTGGAGTGGTGCTAAGAGGGCTGGTGGGGGGGGTGAGGGCTTGGAGTGAGGGCTGGTGGGGGTTAGGGCTTGGAGTGGGGGCTTAAAGTGAGGGCTGGTGCGGGGGTGAGGGCTGGTGGAGGTCAGGGCTTGGAATGAGGGTTTGTTGGGTGAGGACTGGTGGGGTGAGGGCTTGGAGTGAGGGCTGGTGGGGGTGAGGGCTGGTGGGGATGAGGGCTGGTGGGGATGAGGGCTGATGGGGATGAGGGCTTGGAGTGAGGGCTGGTGGAGGTGAGGGCTTGGAGTGAAGGCTGGTGGGGATGAGGGCTGGTGGGGGTGAGGGCTGGTGGGGGTGAGGGCTGGTGGGGGTGAGTGCTGGTGGGGGTGAGGGCTGGTGAGGGTGAGGGCTGGGGGCTGCAGACACGTTCTCCTTGACAGTTGTTCTCAAGATGCAGTCAAGTCAGGGTGAACGACCGCCTCACCCTCATTCCATCTTCACCCCTCACCCTTCACCCCTCTCCTCCCCTCACCCTTCACCCCTCTCCTTCCCTCACCCTTCACCCCTCTCCTTCCCTCACACCTCACCCTTCACCCCTCTCATCCCCTCACCCCTCTCATCCCCTCACCCCTATCCTCCCCTCACCCTTCACCCCTATCCTCCCCTCACCCTTCACCTCTCTCATCCCTTCACCCCTCACGCCTCTCATCCCCTGACCCTTCACCCCTCTTATCCCCTCACTCACATCTCACCCTTGATCATGACTTTTCTATACTTCCCCCACCCCTCATTTCTCCCCCACCCCTCACCCCAACCCCATCCCTCACCCTGATTCACCCCACACCCTCCCCTCACCCCTCCCTTACACTTATGCCTCTCTCACCCTTCTCACCTAGCTACCTCCCTCATCATTATTCTCTCTCTCTCTCTCTCTCTCTCTCTCTCTCTCTAACACCCTAATCCTCATTCAGGTACTCACCCTCACAATTACAAACTCCTCCCTTATCCTCACCCTTCCCCTCATCTCACCACCCTCTCCCTCATCTTCAGAACTTCCTTTTCTCCATACCTTCCTCTTACCCTTTCCTCTATATCCAAATGGCGTAATGTGATCAGCGGCGTTCCCCAAGGCTCAGTACTTGGACCGATACTTTTTATTATCTATATAAATGACATTGATGAGGGTCTAAATTGCAAAGTATCCAAATTTGCAGATGATACTAAAATAACCAGTAAAGTCACTTCAAAATTACAGTGGCAGCAGTTACAAAATGACCTTAATACTTTAGCAAGCTGGGCAGAAAAATGGCAAATGAAATTCAACACAGAAAAGTGTAAAGTACTTCATATTGGAAGTAACAATGTCCATGCAAATTACAAAATGAACAATATTCAGTTATCAAATACAGACAGTGAAAAGGATCTTGGTGTGATAATATCAAATGACCTAAAACCAAGCAAGCAGTGTACCGATGCGGTAAAAATTGCAAACAAGCTAGTGGGTTTTATTGGAAGAACTTTCGAGTTTAAATCGGAAAAAGTCATACTTGCCTTGTACAACTCGCTAGTGCGCCCCCATCTTGAGTGTTGTGTGCAATTCTGGTCTCCGTACTACAGAAAGGACATTGAAAAATTAGAGAAAATTCAGCGAAGAATCACAAAAATGATACCACGACTTAGAAACAAACCATATGAGGAACGCCTTGAAGAACTTAAATTATTTAGCCTAACGAAGCGCAGGTTAAGAGGGGACCTTATTGAAGTTTTTCAAAATCATGAAGGGATATGACAACTTAGACATGAATAAATATTTTGATATAGACCGGTCGAGTCAAACCAGAAGTAATGGCTGCAAAATCATGGGAAAGCGATTCCAATCCCACGAAGCAAAATACTTCTTCTTTAACAGAGTTGTAAATATCTGGAACAGATTACCCTCAGATACCGTGAACAGTATCTCAATTGAGACATTCAAAAACAAATTAGACAAGTATTTGCACGAAAATCCTCAGCTGACTCTTTTTCTGTCCGAATAACTTGCTTTTATAGCCATGGTACATGTAAGTTCATGCCCCTTTAGTCTACAAGACACCCCGTAAACAATGTACCCGTACATAGTGTTGCGTCACAATATTATACATTTTCAATTTATTCGGTGCAAACAAAGCAATATAAGCACAGATTAGGATCTGCACAGATAACCCTGAGTTAACGGTCACTACTCTTACTTTCGACCTGTGATGGGCTGTGGATCACTGAGGGTCCATGTTAGTCAAGTGACCACCATCGGGATTTTTTTTAATGTACCAGGGGTCACTGCTTCAGGATGAAACTTGTATACTTGTCCCATATGGGAGAGTTCCCTGTCTCAGTGGAGCAAACGGAGCTAGGGCCTGATTGACTGCTGCCTACCTTAAAAGCGCCAGGCAAGGCTGCCCGCACCACCTTAAACATCCACACTGTGCAGTCCCCTCGTGTCTACAGGACACCCCGTAAACTTAACATAGCGTCACGTCACGTCATTATACGTTTTTCGATTTACCCAAAGCAAATGAGGTAATATACAGTAAGCACAGATTAGGATCTGCACAGATAACCCTGAGTTAACGGTCACTACTTTTACTTCCGACCTGTGATGGGATGTGGATCACTGAGGGTCCCTGTTAGTCAAGTGACCACCATCAGGATTTTTTTAATGTACCAGGGGTCACTGCTTCAGGATGAAACTTGTGTACTGTCCCACATGGGAGAGTTCCTTGTCTCAGTGGAGTGAACGGAGCTATTGCCTGATTGACTGCTGCCTACCTAAAAAGCGCCAGGAAAGGTTGCCGCACCACCCCTAAACATCCACTCTGTGCATTGCACATCCACACTGTGCACTGTGCAGTCCCCTTTTATCTAAGACACCTGTCCTATATACTTTTCAATCTCCCCAGCGCAAAGAAAGCAATATAAGCACAGATTAGGATCTGCACAGATAACCCTGAGTTAACGGTCACTACTCTTACTTTCGACCTGTGATGGGCTGTGGATCACTGAGGGTCCCTGTTGAGTCAAGTGACCACCATCGGGATTTTTAATGTACCAGGGGTCACTGCTTCAGGATGAAACTTGTGTACTTGTCCCACATGGGAGAGTTCCTTGTCTCAGTGGAGCAAACGGAGCTATTGCCTGATTGACTGCTGCCTACCTTAAAAGCGCCAGGCAAGGCTGCTGTACCACCCCTAAACATCCACACTGTGCAGTGTGTAGCTTCTACGTTATGTCCACAGACTTCCCATTAACTCAATGTAACCGGTTTATAATGTCATGCCGTAACTATTATTTTATTTGTTTACTTTCTCTTTCAGGTTACTCTATCGGGTAGCTCATAGATAAAGTATTATAGAATGTGACTTTTCCTTTCCAGTGTTTCCTATAAAATTTCCATGTCAGTTTTTCCATCCTGCATGGTGGTTTTTCTCACTTTTTCCTGGAGGGTTTGGTGGTGGGGGGAGCCTTCTTGCTTTACTATCCTTATCTTTCAGCATGTAGAGTTAGATCTTGTAGTCATAGTTTTCTCTAACAAGCAGCCTCGAAAGGACCATAAGTTCTGTTGCTGTTTGCTTTCCTGTGTATTCCTGTGTACACCCTCACCTGTCTCTTGCCTTTCCTTTCCCCTCACCACGTAGTCTCAACCCTCACCCTTCCTCTACCCTCTCCCTTTCCCATCACCCTCACCCCTCCTTTACTCTCATCCACTCTCCACTTCCACATTTCCTACTCCTTTCCACATGTCTCCTCCTTCCTGTCAACACCTCTCTCCCCGACCCACGTCCCTCATTCCTTCACTTCCCTCCTTTCTTCACTCCTCTCCTTTTCTACTCTTCCACTTTCCTTTTCTCCTCCAACTTCTCTCCTGTTCTCTGCTCCCACTTCCCTCCTCTGTTCTTCCATTCCCTCATCTTCTCCTCCTCCACTTATTTTCTCCTCTTCCACTTCTCTCATTTTCTCCTCTGCCACTTGTCTTTCGCATCTCCCCTCCCCAGTTCTCTCTCCAGGGGTGAGTGGGGGTGTTCCCGTGGTAAGTGTGGTGGGGTGAGACTTATTGGCCACACCTCATAGCATCACCCCAGGAGCCCTCTCTCACCCCCTCTCTCTCACCTGCTCTCTTACTCTCTCTCTTTCTCACCCCCCTCTCTCTCATCCTGTCTTGCACCTCTGTTATTCCCTTCCCTCTCCCTCTAACCATCTCTCTTTTATAACACATTTCTCACTCTCTTCCACTCTCAGCCCTTTATACTTTTCTTTTTCTCCCTTTCTCTCCGTTCACTCCCCTCTCCCTCACTTTCTCTCTCTCCCTCTCTCGCCCACCCCTGTCACCTCTCCCTCTCTCACTCCTCTCCCTTTCCTCCCTCACGTCTCCTTCTCTCTTAAGACCCCCCTCCCACTCACCCTCCCCACTTCATACTCCTCTGTAACCTTTTTCTCTAATATTCTCTCTCTCTCTCTCTCTCTCTCTCTCTCTCTCTCTCTCTCTCTCTCTCTCTCCTTGGCAATTGCTGATCAACAAAAATTCATTGTTTATAGGCAAGATAACACACGGCTTCCATAAGGGTCAGGTCCCAGTAGGTTTGTATGGGAGAGTGACCCTTATGTCTCATAGGGCTGAGAGAGAGAGAGAGAGAGAGAGAGAGAGAGAATTACGTAAATACACAGACCACTCAGACATTACGGCCGCAAAGAACTCCTGTCACTTCCATACATTTACTGTAGAAACAAAAAGAAAAGCAAACACCAGGTTCTCTCTCTCTCTCTCATTCTCCAGGTGCACTTAGGCTCGTATTCTCGTCGGTTAAGGAAGCTCCCTCACACCTCTTTCTTAGCGATTTATTTTTGGACATGTACGTTATTTATGGAGAGTATGGCGATAATGGAAGGATTAGTTAACGCAGAAAGGGACAGTAAAGTGTAATAAACAGAATAAATCGCCTAGGACAATGTGTTAGGGTACGCCTGCCAGTGTGATAAAATATACAGGACCGAAATGCGGGAGGGAAATTTTATGGGACCGTCAGAAAGCATTACCAACGATAAAATTCCGAACATAAATCCTTGGGCCATACTGTGCTGTGTCTCTATTATGGGGTAACGTGTATGCGTGTGTTTAGAGTCTCCACACGTGTTTATATATTTAGCTGACGTGTTTATAAATGTTTATGTGGACGCATTTCCTTATATTCAGTTGTGTGTCTTAAAGGTTGTGATTTTTCTCTGGTTTCCTGTTTTTATATCTGTTTCCTTTTTTAACGTCTAGGTATGTTTTCTTATTTAATTTTCTGTTGCAATATTATTTCATGTAAGGTGGTTATTTGGAGTATTTTGTATAACTGTCTAATCTTACTAATATATAATAATCTATTGTCTAACATTCTCTCTATTTTCAAGGAGCTCTAGTCATTTGCCAGTCACATCGATGGTAAAGAATTCTCGTGCTTCATAAAATTCTGACATATTCCCCAGTGTTGGAGAGTCTGCAGCTTGAGAGAGAGAGAGAGAGAGAAAGAGAGAGAGAGAGAGAGAGAGAGAGAGAGAGAGAGATCAGATCCTTCACTTCTTCATAATGTACACATGGAAGGATAAGGCAGTAGTTTTGTGGCCGGGCGCTGTCAACACGCTAATTCGTTCGTGTCCTGTGGGTGGAGGTGACAAAAAAATAAAAACTGCCTTGAGTATGTTAAATGCGGCCACACCAGTTTCTTACATAATGCCGAGAAGTTTGCCTTGGTGTGGAGGGTGACATTGGTATAGTGAGGAATTCATTTTTTTTCTTCCTCAGTAGGCAGAGTTCATTGTGCATTTTTGATACTGATTCAAGTTTGCAGTATTACGTGTATGAATATTGGAGGACGATTTGTGTGTGTGTGTGTGTGTGTGTGTGTGTGTGTGTGTGTGTGTGTGTGTGTGTGTTACCTTTTCGCCTCGGTACGTTACTTCAAGATGATTAAAATCGTCTGACGGCATCCGGAATAAAAGACAGAGTTCGTGTAAGGATATCAGAGGGTCAAGGAAAGACCAGGTGTGCGGATTAATGAGGGGGATTACGGATTAAACAGGTGCGGATTAGTGAAGGAGGATTGAGAGGATTAATAAGCAGGTTTTAATTACAGGTATGGTGCCGGGATTAGGTGAGAGAGAGAGAGAGAGAGAGAGAGAAAGAGGATAGATGTGTTAATGTATGTAGGAAGAGACAGGCACAGATAGATAGAAACATACATACAGACAGACAGATAGAGAGGGAGATAGAGAGAATGTGAGCATGAAAGATGAGTGAAATAATGGGAAAAGTGAGAGAGTAAGCGAGTGAGAAAATGAGAGAAGCAGTTTAAGACGTTGGAAACCTAATGTGCATCTCATCTTGCGTCCTTGATTGCAGTTGCCGTCTATCTGTCTATCTATCTGACATTTATCTATCTATCTGAGTAGCACTTTGTATGTCTGCGTGTCTGCGTGTAAAGCCATTAGTCTGTCTGTCTGTCCATCTGTCTGTCTGTCTCTGTCTTTTTATTACCGGTAGCACATCAATCGTCCTATTTTATCTTGTCTGTATGCGTATTGAACTATCTATCTATCTCTGTCTGTCTGTCTGTTCTCTCTCTCTCTCTCTCTCTCTCTCTCTCTCTCATCCTATTACCTCAAAAGGGCTTAAAGGATTGGTGAGGAAAGAGAAGTGAGAGAGAGAGAGAGAGAGAGAGAGAGAGAGAGAGAGAAAATGTGACTGATTTTGTGTGTGTGTGTGTGTGTGTGTGTGTGTGTGTGTGTGTGTGTTCGACTCTGGGCATAGGCTTCACAGCCTGCTATCAAGGCCCAGCAGTCCTCCTACATACCATACACCTCTACATGTCACCACTTCGGCGCTAACACCCACCGTCCATATTGAATACATGCAAAGGCTGTCTCATACAGGACTGGTGTATTGGTACGAGTATTAGCGGGGGTATTTTTACGACATGTCGGCGGGTCTTCTGGTAGATCAGTAAAGCCTGATTTAATGAAATTCAAATCCTTAAACTGTTCCCTGCCCCAGCGGGGATTTGAACCTGGGTCCGTTAGAACGGCAGGCCACCTCTCTACCGATTGAGCCACGCCTGTGTTAACGTATGTGTATGAATGATTGTGTATCTGTATATGTATGTGTCCTTGAGATTGTATGTACGAGTGTATGTGTATGTGTATGAGAATGTGTATAGGTGTATGCATGTGTTTCTGTGTGATTTAATATGTATCTCTGTTTGAAAATTTGTATATATGTGTATGAGGTTGTGTATGAATGTACTCTTTCGTTTATGTCTGTATTTTTTTTCTGTGTATGTGTGTATACATGTATGTAAACAGTACACACACACACACACACACGTGTGTGTGTGTGTGTGTGTGTGTGTGTGTGTGTGTGTGTGTGTGTGTGTGTGTGTGTGTGTGTGTTAAATCTCCCTAAAAGCAAGCTCATTACTGACCAGCATTATTCAGGTAATATTATGCCACTCATTAGTCCTTTTTAATAGGGACTTAATGGCTTAGTTGACCTCAAATTACTTTTATTAGAGTGGAGAGAGTAATGAGCATGGTATTAGCAACGGTGTCAGGTAAAGTTGTCGTTAGTGCATTATTATTATTATTATTATTATTATTATTATTATTATTATTATTATTATTATTATTATCATTATTATTATTATTATTATTATTATTATTTGCCAGCGAGTTCTGCGGCATCTTATGGGTCCTTTGGTTTTTTTTTTTAATGCATTTGTCTGTCTATCTGTTTATTACTCCATCTGTCTATCTATCTATCTGTCTATCTATCTGCCTACAGCCAGACGCTTTATTGCCGCAGGGGATGGCCTTGAACAAATCGCCTCCACGTTACCCTGTCGTCCCCTCCATGGCTGCCCTCCCTCCAACTCACATTACCTTCGTTCAGATTACCCTTCCCACGAGTTTATGTATATTATGATTACTGTTAGTGAGAGAGAGAGAGAGAGAGAGAGAGAGAGAGAGAGAGAGAGAGAGAGAGAGAGAGAGAGAGAGAGAGAGCTATTTGAGTCCATGACTTTTGAAACGGCAAAGCAATTACGTGCAAGAGAGAGAGAGAGAGAGAGAGAGAGAGCATTTGAATGTATTTGTACGAAAGGTATTTGTGAGTATATGAAAGTGTGAAAGGGCCATTTGAAAGTGTGTGTGTGTGTGTGTGTGTGTGTGTGTGTGTGTGTATCTGTCTGTCTGTCTGTATGTATGTATGTATGTGTGCGTGTGTACGTACAGTAACTCCCAGCCCCTTATGCACCAACCGTATTGTCAGTTTAAATTACCTTAATTGGGGATTGTGATGGCTAATGGTGTGTGTGTGTGTGTGTGTGTGTGTGTGTGTGTGTGTGTGTGTGTGTGTGTGTGTGTTAGTATTGTGTGCGTGGCTGCTTGCGTGCACTTTGCATGCCTATTTGCTGACAACCAATTTACCATCCTGCCTACCTGCCTGCCCCCTTTCCTACCTGCTTCTGCCTCCCTCCCTACCTGCCTGCCTCTCTTCTCTCTGCTTCTTGCTTGTCTTCTCTCTGCCTTCTTGCCTGCATCCAGTCCTACATATCTGCCTGCCTCTCCTTCTTCTCTTCCCACATACCTACCGTCCTACCCTCCCTTTACCCTACCTTCCAACCTACCTACCTACCTTCCTCCCAGCTTACCTGTCGATCTTCCTGTATTCCATCCTTACCTGCCTACTTTATTTTTATTTTTTTATCTGTCTCTCCTTATATCAAGCTGTCGGTCTGTCTGTCTGCTTGCGTTTGTCTGCCTACCTCTTTGCCTGTTTGTCGTGTTTGTCTGCTTATGGGTCTTTGCGTGCGTTCGTGTGTGTGTGTGTGTGTGTGTGTGTGTGTGTGTGGGTAAGGGGTTGCGTGTGAGGGACAGGTAGCCTCCCTCTCCTTTTAGTGGGGAGAGGGGGGGGGACTGTGGCAAGTTGGGAGGGTGGGGGTGAGGGGTGAGAGGAGGGGTAAGGGAGGGGAGAGACTGCAGCAAGATGGAGGAATAGGGAATAGATAGAGGAGTGATGGGGGAGGCGAGGGGAAAAGTAGGGTGAGAAAAAAGGGAGAGATTAGGGTAAGAGTAAGGGGAGGGAGAGTGGGGGTTGGGGGTGGGGACTGAAATGAGATGAGGGGAGGAGCAAGGTAGGGGGAGGGGAATGGAGGTGGCAGAGGCAGGGGGATGCAGGAATAGAGGTAGGGGGAGAAGGAGGCGTCGAGAGGAGTGGGGAAAGAGACAGGGGTAGGGGTGGGTTGGTGGTGGTGGGTAGTGTAGAATGGGGAAGGAGTGGATAGGGTAGGAAAAATTGAGGTTTACATGGGGAGACAGGGATATTATGAATGTGTGTGTGTGTGTGTGAGAGAGAGAGAGAGAGAGAGAGAGAGAGGGGGGAGGGGGAGGGGGAACAAATAACTCCCTGGGTGCTTTTAAAACTGCCCTCCTTTATTGCTATCGATACATCCATACGATACGCCCTTGATTGCCCTTTTATATCTATTGCCAGGCGCCTAATCCCAGAGTTCATCCAGGACTGCAAGCCCTTTAACGGCAGTGACGTTAGTTTTTATTATTTATTTATTTTTATGCTTACCACCTCTTTATTTCTCCAACTTCATGCTCGGTCACCGTCTCCTCATTCTCCCATTTTTAATCCATGTGGCGTGATGATACCTTTTTAAAATTTAGTTTGTGCTCCATGCAGTTCTTGATTGAAGTGGGGGGATATTTTGGACCTAGTGGGGTTTACATATATAGTCAGAATTAAACCTCCCAGTCCCTCAGCACTTTATCCTTCACCGATTCATTTTTCATATCCGTATCGTTTCTCTTTTTCTGTCTATCTATCTATCTATCTGTGTGTCTATCGAGCTATCTATCTGTCTATTTATGAGGTGAATGTGAAGTTAATTTATTCCCCTGCTGAATAAAATCGTCTGGAGGGAGCTAGACATATTACCCGTGAATTGTGTATATTGTCAGAGTGAGAATTATTGCCGTGAGGGTGGTTAGCGGATTTTTGTTAAAGGATTATGTCTAGTGCGGTATAATCCCCTGAGGTGCGGTCAGTGGTGGTGGGATTAGCGGTAAGATGTATAGTACAGGATTTTATTTTTATTTTTTAGTTGTCTATGAATGGACGTTTAGAGAGAGAGAGAGAGAGAGATTGTGTGTGTGTGTGTGTGTGTGTGTGTGTAAAATCATCTCGGGAACGGGCTTTCATTCCCTTGTCCAGATATCGATGCATAAAAAATAGTCTCCAGCCGCCTCGCTACGATAGGTCACCCAAACTGAAAAGGACTATAGTATGTCTTATTGTAGGCTTCGTAACTCCATTTTCATAGCGATTCATTATCCTTATGGAAACTCTGCATTCTCCTTTAGTTATTTCTCTTCATTATCGGCACGAGAGCATTGAGGCATAGTGTGGAGAGTAAATCAATGAGGGAAAAGTGTCACGAAGTCAGCAAAACCCACTTCTAATATGACCCGAGGAATTAAAAAAAAAATGAATGCATGGAGTATCTAGGCATTTTAATTGATGGTTTCTCTGTCAAAAAAAAAAAAAAAAAAAATATTGAGAATGAATGCATAATGTGTGAGTGGACGGACTCTTCTTGGAACTGTGAGGGCCGTGTTGGGTGTGGGGTCAGGGGGTGGTGAGGGGTCAGGGGTCAGCGGGAGGGGCTTGGTAAGGAGGAGAGAGAGAGAGAGAGAGAGAGAAATACACAGGAGTACCTTTTAAGAAATACAGAAACCAAGGGACCTATTGACCTGTTACGAGATTTTTTTTTAACTACTAAAAATCAAACTTCCATGAGAGAGAGAGAGAGAGAGAGTAGGGGATCATGGGAGAAAAGAGAGGTTGAGGGAGAGGGAAGGAGAGATATAGGAGATGGAGATAAGGAGGGAGAGAGAAATTAGAGAAGGGAGGAAGTGTGGAGGGGTCAGAGGTAAGGAGGTGGGGTCAGGAAGGAGAGGGAGGAAGGGAAGAAGGAGGAGGAGGGAGGAAGATGGAGGCAGAGGGAGGGAAGGGGAAGAGAGAAAGAAGGAGGGGAAATAAAGAGGGAAGATGGGAGAAGATGGAGAGAAGAGGGAAGAAGCGAGGAGAGAGGGGAGAAGAGAGAAGAGGGAAGGACGGAAGAAGAAGGAAGAGGGACGAAGACGGGAAGAAATAAGGGAGGAGAATAAGTGGGTGATGAAAGAGGGAGAGAAGGAAAGGGAAGGAAGAAGGAGAGAAAGAGTAATTTTTGGTAATAAAATGTTGTCTCATTCCCTAACTAATATATTTTACACGGAGAGAAGGAAGGGAGGAGAAAGACATGAGGAAAGAGAGGGAAAATGGGAGGAGAGGGGAAGGAAGAGAGGGGAATAGAGGAGAAGGATGGAAGAGAGGAGGAAAAGTGGGAAGGGAAGAGAGGGGGAGAAGGGGAAGAGAGAGAGGGAATAAAAGGGAAGGGAAGAGAGGAAGCGGAAGAGGGAAGGAAGGAAAGGAATGAGAGGAAAGGTTTGATAAGGGAGGAGAGAGGGAGAGGCTAGAATGAAGGGAAGGGAAGGAGGGAAGCAGGGAGAGAAGAAGGGGAAGGGAGGGAAGATGAAGAGAAAGGAGGACAGGAGAGAAGACGAAGGGAGAAAGAGGTAGGAAAGCATGGATTAGAGAGAGAGAGAAAGGGAAGATAGGAGAGAGGAGAAGAGAGGTATTGAGGAACATCAATTCAGAAGGATTTGTGTGTCCGAGAGAGAGAGAGAGAGAGAGAGAGAGAGAGGCATCATAATCTTTGTATTCTCTGTCCGTGACCAAATAATTGTCGTGTAGGGGAGACTTTTTTCTCTCATAAATTGTGATTGTTGATGGTTTGTTCTCTCTCTCTCTCTCTCTCTCTCTCTCTCTCTCTCTCTCTCTCTCTCTCTCTCTCTCTCTCTCTCTGCATGTATGTATATAGTCTGCTTGTGTGTTTATCTATCCATCTATTTAGCTATCTATCGCTGTGTCACTCTCGCTGTGCACCTGCCTTTGTATTTTTTCATCCATAATTCTGTGCTCTTATATCTGTCTACCTTTCTGTCTATCTATCTGCCTGTCTGTCTATCTATCTGTCTCTCCTTTCTCCCTCTCTCCCTCCTTATCGATTTCCTGTCCCACTAACTCCTCCTCCTCCTCCTCCTCCTCTTCCTTTGGTGAGCCTTCCTGCTTTACTATCCTTGTCTTTAACTGATAGACAGTTTTGCTATAACCTTCCCCATACCAGACAGCCGCAAAGGAACTAAAAGGTGTCTTGCTGTTTGCTTTCATTTGTACTTCTTTTCTCATCGTCGTCTCTTTTCCACTTTCCTTCATATCCTCTCCCTTCCTCTCCCTTCCATTCCATTCCTTTTTCTCTTTCCCTCACTCTCCTTCCCATCCTCTGCCTTCTCCTTTTCTCCCCCTTCTCCTTCCCCCCTCCCTTTCCCCGTCTCGGCCTTTCCCCCTCCCTGCCTTTCCCCTTCCCCTGCCTTCTTCCAATCACAACCAATTATTGATTTTCCACGCGGGCCGCAGATTACTCCGCTCTGCCTTCGAGGTGGGGAGGGGGAGGGAAAGATGGGGAGGGGAGGGAGGGAAAGGGAAGGGAAGGGAGATAGAGGAAGGGAATGAGAGGGAGGGTAGAGAGGAGAAGGGGGAGAGTGAAAGGGGAAAGAATGGATATGGAGGCAGAAGGAAAGATAGGTAGGAAAGGAAAGGGAGGGGAGGGGAGACAGGGAGGGAGATGGAGAGGGGGAGGGAAGGAGAGAGAGGGTAATAAGACGGAAGAGAGGGAAAGGAAATGGTAGGAGGGAAGAAGGGAGAGAGAGAGAATTGGAGAGAATGCGAGAGAGCAATGGGAGGGAAGGTGAGTGAATGGGGAAAGAAAAGAGTCAAAGATGGATGGGGGAGGAGGAAGGGAGAGAGGGGAGAAGGATGAGAAGGGGTAGCGGAGAGGAGGGGGAAGGAAGTGAGGTAAGGGGAGATGGGAGATGAGGAAGAGGGAAGAAGGAAGGAAAGACAAGAGAGACAGGGAAAGAAAAAAGAGAATGATAAACAGGAAGAGAAAAGGAAGGAAGGAAGGGGAGAGCGAGAGTGAGAAAAAGAAAGAAAGAAAAAGGAAGAGATAAGAAGGGAGGAAGGGACGATAGAGTAACGAATGTCGGAGAGAGAGAGAGGGGGGGGGGGCCTAGGAAAGAGTTCTAAAAGAGGACTAAAAAGAAGGGAAGATTAGGCATGATCTTACTAATGGTCGTCATTATGTTTGGTACGAAGAGAGCTGTATTTTTTTTCTTCCTGTCCGTCCCTCCTCCTTTTCTTCCTTCTCTGCGTCCTTCCTTCCTCCTTTCCTTCCTTTTGTCCTTCCTTATTCTTCTTAATTGCCTTCCATCTTTTTCTTCGCCTTCTATCCCTTCCCAGTTGCCATTTTCTTTTTTCTTCCTCTTTCCTTCCTTCCTTTCTCCTCCTCCTCCTCCGCCTTCTCCTCCTCCTCCTCCTCCTCGTTATTTAGTTTGGGACGAAAAGAGAACGTACACATTTTTGGCCAACTGATTTTCTCCTCCTTCCTTCCTTCTTTCTCTTCATTCTTTCCCTATCTGTTAATCTTGACTGTTTTATAACTTCTCTTCTTTCTTGCTTTCTTCCTCTTTGTTTTTGTTACTCCTCTACATCATCATCATCATCTTCGTCTTCTTCTTTTTTTCTTTTCCTCCTCCTCCTCCTCCTCCTCCTCCTCCTCACACATCATGACCAAGGGAGCTGTTTGCCTAGGGATTGAATACAAATACAATTACTATTAAGATTTTGTTGTTGACTTAGGTTCGGTCAGTGCCTTTACCCTACTCCCCCCTGCCCCCTACTCCCCTCTCTCCCCTCTCCTCTCTCTCCTCTCTCCCCACCCTCCTTCCCCCCCTTCCCATCTCCCGGTTGTCCTCAGCCTTCCTCTTTGCTCCTTTGCCCTCACATTCCCTCCTCTCTCGCTTCCCTTCTTCTCCCCTCGTCGCCATCCTTCCCCCTCTGCACGTCTTCTTCTTCCCCACTCCTCTCTCTTTCTCCTTCTTACCCTCTCACCCTCTCGTTACTTCCACTCCCCTCCCCTCCCGTCTCCTTTCCCCTTTCTCCTGTTCCCCTCCTTCCTCTCTCCACTCCTTCCCCTCTCCTACCCTCCCTTATCCTCCAGTCTCCTTCCCTCCTCACCTTCTCTCCTCCCCTCCTCACCTTCTCTCCTCAGCCTTCCCCATTCCTCTCCTTCCCCGTCCTCTTCCTTCCTTCCCCCCCTCCTCCTCGCCCTTCCCTTCCCTTCCCTCCTCTCCACTCACATACCGTCCTCTTCCTTCCTTCCCCCCCCCCTCCTCGCCCTTCCCTTCCCTTCCCTCCTCTCCACTCACATACCGGCCTCTTCTCCTTTCCCTCTCTTTCCCACCTCCATCCATTCTCCATTTCTTCTCCTCTTACCCCTCCAGAGAGAGAGAGAGAGAGAACTATTTAGTACTCACAGGATGATCCAATTTAATTCTGCGTTACTTCCTGGAAAAAAAAAAAAAAAAGCATTTACTCTAGGCCATCAAGTCAAGGTCAGGTTTTGCGATGTGTATGTGTGTGTGTGTGTGTGTGTGTGTGAGAGAGAGAGAGAGAGAGAGAGAGAGAGAGAGAGAGAGAGAGAGAGAGGGAGGGGTAGGAGAGTAATTAGTGTAGAATATTGAACAAGGACAGACCATTACAACCCGGCCTGCCCCCACCCCTCCCTCCCTCACTCACATTCACCCTCACTTTTCGCCCTTTATCCTCCCTCCCCCTCCCCTCCCCTCCCCTCCCCTCCCCACATTTCAGCTGCCAGTGATATTATAATGGGTTCCGGTTAATGGGGAATGGTTTTATATGATTTGTTGGGGGTGTAGGCGGCAGTGTTATCCCCCATTACAGCCCCCTCATTACCGCTAATGGGGGGTAATTAGTCCCTGATTTATGGTAATGGGGAGGAGTGTAGGTGGGGACAACTCTAGCGTGTTCCAGGTATCGTCAGGTGATTTTATGCCATTAGGAGTGAAGGATTGCAAAGGGAGAGTGATGGTGTTGTGTTGGTGTTGCGGTGTAGCTCGAGTGTGTTGACTGCAGCCAACACCAGGCCTTGTATTCTTCCTGTATTCCATTCCAGCCAACACCAGGCCTTGTATTCTTCCTGTATTCCATTCCAGCTAACACCAGGCCATGTATTCTTCCTGTATTCCATTCCAGCTAACACCAGGCCTTGTATTCTTCCTGTATTCCATTCCAGCTAACACCAGGCCTTGTATTCTTCCTGTATTCCATTCCAGCTAACACCAGGCCTTGTATTCTTCCTGTATTCCATTCCAGCTAACACCAGGCCTTGTATTCTTCCTGTATTCCATTCCAACTAACACCAAGCCTTGTATTCTTCCTGTATTCCATTCCAGCCAGCACCAGACACTGTAATCTTGAGAGTGAGTCATAGGAGGCTGAGAGTGTTAGTGTCACCCTGGAATGCGGTTTTAGGTGCAAGGTATATGGGAGCTTGTAGGGTAGAAGGGTCGTTACTGATTAGGGACGGATGCTGCGTGATGGGACGTTTAATATCCGGTAATAGATGGATAGATGATAGATTGTCCGGATGGAGCTAGGGTTGGATGGGCTGGGATGATGATGATGATGATGATGATGAACGAGAGGACATGAGTGATGATGATGATGATAATGATGATGATCAAGAGGATGTATAAGTGCAGGAAGTACGTAGTGATGATGATGATGATGATGATGATGAGGAGGAGGAGGAGGAGGACGAGAGCAACAGCAAGACTAACAACGATGCAGTAAAAACCACTGATAAATGATAAAGGGAAGCAGGAGAAAGAAGACACCAATAACGAAGCTAATAACGATGATGGACTTAGGTTATGACAGGCCAATTAGGTGTACTTTGAACCGTCTGTGGGCGGAGGCGTTAATAGGGGCGAAAAGAATGAGAGAGAGAGAGAGAGAAACATTAACCCCTTCAGTGCGAGGACGTTATTTTTATTTCTTTACTTCACTAAGGGAAAAATAATGAGACCATCGTTAACCCCTTCAGTGCGAGTATCTTTATTTATCTGCTTGTTTATTTATTCATTCACATGTTTTGTTGTTGTTGTTGTTTGTATGTTTATTGTGTTAGGCCTCTTGAAGGAAAGGGGTTAAAAACTGTCTCTGTTGCCTTGAGTACGGCGACGTCGTTTATTATTATTATTATTATTATTATTATTAAACAGAAACAAACTCTTATGATTTTATATGTGAATTATTTTCACATTTATAGCCGTAGAAGACTTGTATGAATAGAACTTGAGCTAGTAAGATTAAAAACAAAACTTACAGGTCCAGGTCAGACTTTCCCTAAAAATCAGACCTTCCCTAAACTTCACCCAAATCGAAGAGTGAGAAGCGAAACTCACTCTGATCTGCCTCTTGTAACTACCAATTATTTACCAGCGGGGGTAGTGATGAGGATGGTGACCTTGCATTTCCTTTAACTCATTATCCAGCGACGTGAATGTGCCATTTCCTACGTGACCTGTGTTGAAGGTGACCTGACCCTGTTATTTTCCCTGGCAGGTAGTGGTGGTGGTGGTGTGCTGCCTCCCCATCTTCTGTTGCCCTGCCGTTTTCTTTTCCCTTCCCTCTCATTCACTTGTCATGCATTAGGGATTCATTTATTTATTATTATTATTATTATTATTTTTTTGCTGAGGCTCATTCCATCTTCATTCGTCCTGTCATTTCATTCCTTTCTTCTTTCATTCATCCTTTCTGTCCTCGATCCCTTCCCGGTCCTATCGATTTCTTCCCTCTCCTTTCATTCATCCCTTCTGTCCTCCCCTACCCCTTCCCTTTCCTGCCCTTTTGTGTTCCTCTCTCCTTTCATTCCACCTATCTGTCCTCCCCTATCCCTTCCCTTTGCTGTCATTTTCTTCCCCTCTCTCCTTTCACTCCTTTCTGTCCTCCACCCTTCCCTTTGCTGTCATTTTCTTCCTCTCTCCTTTCACTCCTTCTCAACCCCTTCCCCGTCCTGGCATTTTCTTCATCTCTCCTTTCACTTCTCCTCTCTGACCTCCTCTACCCCGTCCCCCTCCTATTGCTTCCTTCCTCTCTCCTTTCATTCATCCTTTCATCCTCTGCTACCCCTTCCCGCGTCGTCTTCTTCCTCCCTCCTTTCATGCATCCTATCCTCCTCTACCCCTTCCCTTCCATCCCTACCCACTGCCACACACTGATGCCGCACCAGGATTACACGTGGCATACCTTACAGAAAACATCATTCCCAAGTCACGTATATGTTGCACGCCGTCTTGACAATGTTGCACCGTGTATTGCTAAAGTGATTTTACACCCGGAAGCTCGTAGAGGCCTGAATCGATTAGGCTCTTGAATCCAGTTGTTATTTTATTTCCTTACTACACTCAGATGATAATATTTACCTTGGGGAGCCTATCTGAAGGAAGTAATGAAGACTATATCAATCCTTCGTCAGGTAAACTTTAATATTAACGGGAATATAAAAAAAAATAATAATAAAAAAAAGTTAACTTTACTTTAAAAGGCTACAGCTCTCCTCACCACGTCTCACCATCGAGCCCTTAAAATAATATACAGTCTCCACGTCGTAAAATATAATTGAACTTGATGCTAAAGGCCATTCATGTATAATAGTAAGAACTTCGTAAGCATTGTACCTGCGGTGTGATCGATAGTGTATTTTGGTCGGTAGTTGAGGTGTGTGTGTGTGTGTGTGTGTGTGTGTGTGTGTGTGCACCTGGAGATAGTATGTGTGGAGTCCTCCTTCCTTTTTTTTTTTTTTTTTTTTTTTACCCTCCCTGTCTCTGATTTTTCTCATTTCACCTTCTCTCTCCCCTCATATTCTCTCTCTCTCTCTCTCTCTCCTGACCTTTGCCCCCACCCCCCCTCCATTCTCCTCCTATGCCCTATTAAGGAGGTTTTCAATAGTGTTAGGCGGTTGTGTGTGTGTGTGTGTGTGTGTGTGTGTGTGTGTGTGTAAAAG
>NC_136975.1:44195992-44198492 GCF_032717465.1 Coenobita brevimanus
GTGTTGCCGGTGCAGCGCGGGAGGTGTTGCAGCGGCTGTATGCGGGTCTGCGGGCCGGCCTCACCCACCCAGACCAGGCCACACTCCAGAACACCTTCGACGCCTTCTGGGACGAGCTGTTCCCACCTGTTTACCATAGCGTCCTGCACGCCCACCTGCCGCCCTTCACACAGCAGTACGCACAGTGCCTGAGGGACGCACAGCGAACGGTGCGGCCGTGGGGCGTCATTCCCACACTGCTGGGCGAACCGCTAATCCGTGCACTCCACTCCGCCCGTCTACTCCTTCACGCACTGGATGTAGGTGTACATGTAGTGGACGCGGCACGGTCCCTGCCCATCGCCAACGACTGCGGCGAGGCTGCAGCGCGGCTTCGTTTCTGCGGCGCCTGCCACGGGTCCCTGGCACCACCCTGCATGGGGCTGTGCCTGAACGTCGCGCGGGGGTGCCTGGCCCCACTAGCCGAGGTGGACGGTGCGTGGGGTGACCTGGCAGGAGCGGCCACACGGGTGCAGGAGGCGCTGGCCGCACTCAGACTGGACACACTGCTGCAGCACCTGCCTGACAAACTATCTGAGGCGGTCATGGTGGCGCTGGAACGTGGACCACAGCTGCAGAAGAAGGTAAGACACACACACACACACACACACACACACACACACACACACACACACACACACACACACACACACACACACACACACACACACACACACACACACACACACACACACACTACAACCCCAACTCTTACACTTTACCTCACTTGTTATTTCTCAGTTAAACAACATTGCATCGTCGTAGGGGTGGTCACGAAGCCCATGTATTTCTCTCCCTTTTCACCAACGCCCCATTTAATAACATACCACCCTCCATGAGATGAAAAACACACAACACAGCCACTGAATGAGCTAAGAAGATATTCCCGTGTAAATACAGCATGCGGTATTTGTGGAGCAGAGACGTGATTCATTATTTTGCTACTGATATGCCCAGAGTGTGTAATTGACTCAGACAAAGCGATAGAATTGCAACATGTATAGAAAACAGAAACTGGATGGATGAAATTTGTTAATGAAGGAAAGAAAGATAAAAAAGATATATTAATGGAGAGAGAGAGAGAGAATGAAGGAAATCTGTAGCTATAGTGGTTAATACAAAATGCATAGAAGTAGGATGGTAAAAGCAACACCTTCCCCTATCATTCTCTCCAATCCCTCCATCACGATACAAACTACAAACGCCTCTCACCTCCTTCCCTGTCCCCCGAAAATTGGATGGTGAACTGCAGAAAAGGGCAAATTCAGCCTGCAGTCCACGGGGTTCACGTTCAGATGAGGCTGGAGCTACGACAACGAGACACGAAATCACTCAGTACTTTCATCTATCGTGTCCCTTATTCCTGTTTTGTCTGCTTTAAAATTCTATTCATCATCATCATCATCATCATCATCCTTGTTAATAAAAGGCGAAGTATGCATTAAACTTCGGTAAAAGGTCATCATCAATCATCATCATCATCATCATCATCATATTGCAGTATTTATAGAGATTTGAGCCTGAGAAAAACTGGCCTTGCAATGCATAATAATTACCATTGCTTTGACTGACCGTGTGATGTAATTAGGTCTTAATTATAGGCAAGATTACACACACACACACACACACACACACACACACACACGACCTTTGCAAAGCTAGTAACGTGCAGACTCAAATATACAGACATACATACAAACGCATACATACATACATACAACCACACATACATACATACATACACACGCATAAACCAGTTCATTATCTAAATAAGTAAAACACACAAACACATCTCATTCCATTTACGCACACGCACGCTCACGCACACACAAACTCAATCTCAAGGCCAGAAACACACACACACACACACACACACACACACACACACACACACACACACAGAGTCATTCATGTGTGTGTGTGTGTGTGTATTTGTGTGAGAGGATGTGCGTGTTTGAGTACGTAGCATGTAATGGTAGTACATGGTTAGGTGAGTGTACGCCCAGTGACTCTCTCTCTCTCTCTCTCTCTCTCTCTCTCTCTCTCTCTCTCTCTTTCCGACACCCACGCTGGCCTACACGCACATATCGATCCCTGTGCGCACAAACACGCACATGCAGTCATATGTGCACACTCATCCTCATGTGCACTTTGATCCGCACGACTGCAGCCATGTACACATATGATTCACACGCTATTGCATCCTGGCGGACACAGTTTTCACACACACACACACACACACACACACACACACACACACACACACACACACACACACACACACACACACACACACACACACACGAGGATCAGGTAATGTAGGTAGGTAATGTAACGACTGTAATGTTTTGGTAAGTACATTATTAACATCCCTGAGAGTAAGAAGAGTACATTGTTAGGCTGGTGGGTAGTAGTAGTAGTAGTAGCAGTAGTAGTAGTAGTAGTCTTAGTAGTGGTAGTA
>NC_136975.1:44203492-44205992 GCF_032717465.1 Coenobita brevimanus
AGAAAGTAGCAACAACAACAACAACTACAGCAATAATAATAATAATAATAATAATAATACGAGTTTTGATATTATTCTTCAGCGAACAGTTAAAAGTTAGTTCAGCACCCACACGACATTGCAATATTGATGCTGTATTTGTCAGCCACACTGCAAGGCTGTCTGTTGCATAAGGTTGCATCTGTGTTGAAGGGGGCGGGGGTATTAAACCACTTCAGCCCGAGAACATACTTTTTTTTTGTCTTCTTCTTGCTGTGACTGACGGAATTGTTGTTTTTTTCCTTTCTTGCTGTCTGTCTGTCTATCTGTCTGTCTGTCTTTCATTCTTTATTTCTCTCTTTCTTTTCTTCATTTGCTTTCTTCTTTTTTTTTGGGGGGGGGCAGGTAGAAAGTTCTTAATGCAGGATTTTAATTGATTTGTTTAACTCTTTCATTTAAGAGATTTGCCCAGAGTTTGAATAATCGTCTGGGATTAGAGAGAATGTAAGTGAAAGAAAGTTCTTTGAGGGATATGTTTGCATGAGAGGGAAGGAAGGAAGGAAGGTGAGCGAGAGAGATGAGAGGAATGTGGGGATGACATGAAGGATGAGGAGGAGGAGGAAGTATAGAAAGGAGGAAGGATATAGAGAATAAAAAAAGAGAGGAAGAAAGCAGATAGGAGAGGAAGAGGAGGGAAAGAGTGAAGGAGAGTGGAATTGGGTAGGGAGAACATAGGGAAGAAAGGGAGGAGGAAAGAATAAATGTGAGAGAGAGAGAGAGAAAAAAAAAAAGAGAGAGAGAGAGAGAGAGGTTCAGCAACACATTATTGGACAACACCCTTCCTTTGTCCTTGTGTTAGTACTCCCACACCTGCCCCCTCACCCCCCACACACTCACACCTGTCCTGTGTTACCCTCCCCATCATCGTCATCACCATCATCATCATCATCATCATCATTTAGTACTCCCAGATCCGACCCCTACACCACACCTGTCCTGTCTTCCTTTCCCCATCGTCTTCATTATCACCACCACCACCACCACCACTGCCACTTATTTTTATTATTATTTATTTTTACTACTACTACTACTGTTGTTATTATTATTATTATTATTATTATTATTATTATTATTATTATTATTTTATCACTTATTTTGATTAATAATAATAATAATAATAATAATATTATTATTATTATTATTATTATTATTATTTTATCACTTATTTTTATTATTATTATTATTATCATTATTATATTTTATCATTATTATTATTACTATAGTTATGATGATGATTATTATTATTATTATTATTATCTATCTATCTATCTGTCTATTGCCAGACGCCTCAATCCCGTTTGGGGTGGCCACAAACAAATCGCCTCCAAGTCGCCCTGTCCCCCGCCCATTCACTGCTCTGCTTCCAACTCACACCCCCCTCTCTCATATACCTCTCCACCCCATCCCTCCATCTCATCCTCGGCCTCCCCCTCCCTCTTCCCCCCTCCACCTCACTCACATACACTCTCTTCGTCAGTCTTTCACCCTCCATCCTCTCCACATGGCCAAACCACCTCAGTGTGTTCCTCATAACGCTTCCTATCACATCCACATCCACACCACAACGCTCCTTTATATCCTCATTCGTCAGCCTGTCTCTCCATGTGACTCCACAGGCTCCTGTTAAATAACTCATTTCCACTGCTCTCACTCTTGACTTGTGTCCTTCCAATAACGTCCAAGCTTCACTTCCATACGTTAGAGTTGGTAGTAACTTTTTCACTTCCATGCTCACTTCCTTGTTTCTTATCACTGCTTTCAAAGAACCAGCAACCTTTCTTCCCTGCTATACCCTTTCAAGCTCTTCACCCTCCAAACCTCCATCCTTACTTATCACACTACCCAAGTACATAAACGTACTCACATTTTCCAATTCCTCGCCATCCAACTTCGCTGTACATTCACTGACTTCACCTCTCTCAAAGACCATCACTTTACTCTTCCCTACATTCACCTTTAGATTCCGTTTCTTACACACTCTCCCAAACTCATCCACCAAGCCTTGCAGCTCCCCTTCGTCTTCACTCAACAACACAGTATCATCTGCAAACAACAGTACAGGGAGTTTCCAAACACTATCCTCTCTCACCAGGGCCACTCCAACATCCACTACCCTACCTTGTACCTCTTTTATTATATACCCCATCCATGTACAGATTGAACAACCATGAAGACATGACACATCCCTGTTATTATTATTATTATTATTATTATTATTACTATACGTAGTGTTGTTATTATTATTATTATTATTATTATTATTATTATTATTTATATTATTATTATTGTTGTTGTTATTATTGTTGGTCTCATTTTTCCCTTTTTTCTCGTTCCCTTCTTCGTCCTCTTGTTTTTTGTCCCATGTTTGAGGTAGTGGGTGTGGCAGGGATGTGAAGTGATTACCTTGTCATCTCTCTCTCTCTCTCTCTCTCTCTCTCTCAGCTACGGGAGACAACAAAGA
>NC_136975.1:44210992-44218492 GCF_032717465.1 Coenobita brevimanus
CACACACACACACACACACACACACACACACACACACACACACACACACACACACACCGGTAATTACGTAATGCACACCCTGACACACACACACACACACACACACACACACACACACACACACACACACACCGGTAATTACGTAATGCACACCCTGACACACACACACACACACACACACACACACACACACAGAAATAGCCGCGCACGTAATGATACACAGACTGGGGGTGGTCAGGTGGTAGAGGAGTGGGTCGCTGATGGGAAGGTCGCGAGATCGAACCCCGGCTGGTGTGGAAAAGAGCATAAGGGTCCGAATTTCACTAACCTCTTCAATCCGAGGACGTAACTTTAATCACTGCCTCCACGAGACGATTTTATTCATCTAGTAGTAAAGGAATTAATAAGTCTATATCAAACTCCTTTATTTCGAGGTGTCTCAAGTCAAAATAAAGTCGGCAGGAAAAAGTAAGAATTAGAAAAGATATATGAGAGAAATAGTAAAAAACTTCTTTATTGATATTCCACCTCACCCACTAATGTTATAAAAATACCACGTCTAATACCATCACACCAGTCCGGTATAGGGAGCGCCGGTGCATGATTCAATATGGACAGTTCGGTATTAGTGCCCAAGCAGTGGCATGCGTAGGTGTGTGACGCCACCTGCAGTGCCTTTGGGAACGGAGTGACTTGCGTTTGTTTGGCTCGGATATATTAAAAAAAATGCGGACATGTGTTTGTGGGAGGATTCACACACACACACACACACACACACACACACACACACACACACACACACCGGTAATTACGTAATGCACACCCAGACTCACACACACACACACACACACACACACACACGTCTTCATTCACGCCCATGTTTGTTGACACTTGAATTAAAAGCAAATTGCCCGATATTATAGCCTAGGGTACGAGAGAGAGAGAGAGAGAGAGAGAGAGAGAGAGAGAGAGAGAGAGAGAGATAGGGGGGTGACGTAAGCAGGTGTGAGCAGAGGGGACACTAAGCAGGAAGCGAGTGAATGGAGCCTAATAGAGGTGTAAAAAAAACCCGCACACACACCAGCATATAAGGGGCCTGTAGGGGTGTAGTGGGGTGAGAGGTGTAGGGGTGTAGTGGGGTGAGGTGTAGGGGTGTAGTGGGGTGAGAGGTGTAGGGGTGTGGTGGGGTGAGGTGTAGGGGTGTAGTGGGTGAGAGGTGTAGGGGTGTAGTGGGGTGAGGTGTAGGGGTGTAGTGGGGTGAGGTGTAGTGGGGTGAGGTGTAGGGGTGTAGTGGGGTGAGGTGTAGGGGTGTAGTGGGGTGAGGTGTAGGGGTGTAGTGGGGTGAGAGGTGTAGGGGTGTGGTGGGGTGATGTGTAGGGGTGTAGTGGGGTGAGAGGTGTAGGGGTGTAGTGGGGTGAGGTGTAGGGGTGTAGTGGGGTGAGGTGTAGGGGTGTAGTGGGGTGAGGTGTAGGGGTGTAGTGGGGTGAGGTGTAGGGGTGTAGTGGGGTGAGGTGTAGGGGTGTAGTGGGGTGAGGTGTAGGGGTGTAGTGGGGTGAGGTGTAGGGGTGTAGTGGGGTGAGGTGTAGGGGTGTAGTGGGGAGAGGTGTAGGGGTGTAGTGGGGTGAGGTGTAGGGGTGTCGTGGGGAGAATAAAGAAATTGAGGGGGAGGAGGGAGGCAAAGAAACGAGAAATAGGGCACAGAGAAAATGTGTTATGTGTAGAGGTGTAATGGTTTGACGTGTAGCTAGGTGTTGGAGAAAGAATGAAGGTAGGAAGACAAGCGAAAGAAAGAAGAGTGGAAGGAAGGAGGAGAAGGACAGTGAGACGATGCGGGTAGATGGAAGAAAGATGGTGGAAGAGAAAAAGACATGAAATGAAGTTGATAAGGGTTTCAAGGGGAAGGAAGGAAGGTAAGGCATGAAAACAGGAAGACAGAGGCAGGTTCGAAACGCAAGACAAAAGATAAAAGAGAAGAGGGCTGAGTAGGGGGAGGGGAAAAGTAGGAGAGAGAAAGAGAGAAGATGGAGGGATAAACGGAGGAGAGAAAGAGAGAAGATGGAGGGATAAACGGAGGAGAGAAACGAGAAAGAGGGAAAAAAGGAGGAGGAGAGAAGGAAGAAACAGGGAGGAGAAAAAGTGTATGGGAAGAGAGAAATAAAAAGAGGTGTAGTAATTTTGGGTGTAGTGGCTTAATAATGTTGTAAAAAACCTCCCCTACACCAACACCCAGCAGGACCTGTAGGTGTAGTGGTGGTGTAGGGGTATAGGGGTAGGTGGAAGGAACAAGGAAAGAAAGAGGGAACGGGACAGAGACGAAGAGGAAGGAAGAGAAAAGGAATATATAGGAAGAAGAAATGAGAGAGAGAGAGAGAGAGAGCACTTACATCTGGTGGTATTAATAAAGGCCCATTTACACCCATGTGACTGAGGCAGGTGCTGGGGTGAGGCAGGAGGGCAGGGAGGGGGCAGGCAGCCAGTAATTGAGTTCAGGAAGCAGGCAGATGAGCAGACAGGTAGGTAGGTAAATAGGTGATTAGGTAGATAAGTAGGTAGGTAGGTAAATGGATGGTTAGGTAGGTAGGTGGGTAGGTAGGTAGGTAAATACATGGTTAGGTATGTTTGTATGTATATATGTAAGTAGGTTGGTAGGTAAGTAGGTAGTCAGGGCGTTAAGAAGCAGATCTGTAGGCAGGAAGATAGGCAGGTAGGGAGACAGGTAAGTAGGCAGGAAGAATTGTAGATGGTTAGGTAAGTTGGAAAGGAGATAGGTAAGTGGGTAGGTAGGTAGATAGAGAGGGAGGCAGGCAGGTAATTGGATGGTTAGGTAGTTAGATAAAGAAGGAAAGTAAGAAAGGAAAAGATGTCAGGAAAGCAGGAAGACGGATAAGCAAAAAATAAGGATGAAAGTAAAGATATTGAAATAAATCAGTTACTCAGTTAACAGGGAGCAAAATGTCATTTACTGATTTTTGCTGACTCCCGTCCCCCCCCCCCCTCCCAATTGCTGACTCTGACCTGCCACCTGGTGTTGTGCTGAGAGAGAGAGAGAGAGAGGGGGGGGGGACGATTGAAATAATATAGGAAGATTAACAGGTTTACAGATAGAATAATAGGTATATTAAAAAATTAAAGGACGGAAGAGAGAGAGAGAGAGAGAGAGAGTGCTGTCCCTTCATCACCACCACATTACCTGTCAGCACCAAGGGGTAATGAGAGAGAGATTGTCCACCTGCTGATGCTGCTGACCTCACCCCGTCTGTGTTGACTTCATTACCGCCTGCTGGATGTTTTTGCCTGAAGGGGGTTTAGGAGCTCTTCCTTCATCTAATCTAACCTAACCTCCCCTAATCAAGACAAGGCAAACCTAATCTTACTAATGTAACTCAACCTAACCTAACTTAACCAGGCCTAACCTAGCCCAGTGAAGCCTAACTATACCTCTTTTCTGGAAACATATATATATATATATATATGTTTGTATTTCAGTCTCCGTTTTCATCCTGTTTATCATATTTCCTTCCTCTTTCTTTTTTCATTGTTCAGCTTTTCAGTTTATCCATTTTATTCCCTCAGCTTTGTCTTCATTTCTCCCTTCCACATCCCTTCCTCTCTCCTTTTTTTTTTTTTTTTCCTCCTCTTTTCTCCTTCACGGTCTCCATCACCCTTCTTCTTTCCTCTTCCTGCCACCTCGTCTTTTGCTCTCTCTTTCTCCTTTCTCTTCCTCCTCCTCTTTCTTCCTTCTCCCCCCCCCTCCTTCCTTTTCTTGAATCCCAACCCCGGAACAGCCCCTGGTCACCTAAATCCTCACTCCCGCGCTTAGGTCAGGTTTGAGGCCCATTTGTGTGTGTGTGTGTGTGTGTGTGTGTGTGTGTGTGTGTGTGTGTGTGTGTGTGTGTGTGTGTGTGTGTGTGTGTGTGTGTGTGTGTGTGTGTGTGTGTGTGTGTGTGTGTGTGTGTGTGTGTTACCCCTTCCGTCCCCCGTTTTTGGTGTCCCCTCCCATCCCCCATCCTTCCCTCATTCTATACTCTACCCCCATTTTCTCCCACTTCCTCTCCTCCCTTCCTTTTTTTTTTTTTTTTTTGTGGTATATGACCTTTCCCTCCCCCCTCCCCCCCATTTCTGCCTTCTCCGCCATCTTTCCCTTTCCCCTTTTCTTTCTCTCCCTCCCCTTCCTTCCCATTCCCCATCACCTCACCTCCCCTACATACCTGTTTTCCTCTCCTCCCCCTTCATTCCCCATCTTCCTTTCCCCTTCTCTCCCCGTCCCCTTCATTCTCTATATCCCCCCTTCTTCTCCCCCCTTTTCATCTTTCCCCCCTTCACAGGCTTATATTCCTCCCCCTTTATTCCCTTTGCTTTCCCTCGTATCGTGTTCATCCTCTTCCTTTCCCCTCAATTACTTTCTTCACCCTTCTTATATGAAAGACTCCCAAGTTCACCTCACATACTCTCTCTCTCTCTCTCTCTCTCTCTCTCTCTCTCTCTCTCTCTCTCTCTCTCTCTCTCCAATTATTCTCCCCGTTTTTTCCTCCCTCCACTCGCTTAATAAATTCCCCCCTGCTAATGTCCACTTGATAAATGGAACACCCGTTGAACAATTTATCGAATAACTTTTAATTTTATGACTCTGCTGTTGTTTTGTGTTGTCAGTGGGGGTGTGGTGGTGTCAGAAAGTGTTGTCAGTGGGGGCGTGTCAGAAAGTGTTGTTATTTTGTGGTGTCAGAATGTGTTGTCATTGGGGGTGTGGTGGTGTCAGAATGTGTTGTCATAGTGGTGTCAGAAAGTGTTGTCAGTGGGTGTGTGGTGGTGTCAGAAAGTGTTGTCAGTGGGTGTGTGGTGTTAGAAAGTGTTGTCAGTGGGTGTGGAGGTGGTTGGGTGTGGAGATGGTGTCAGAAAGTCCAGTGGGTGTGGTGATGGTGTCAGGAAGTGTTGTCAGTGGGTGTGTGGTGGTGGGAGAAAGTGTTGTCAGTGTATGTGTGTGTGTGTGTGTGTGTGTGTGTGTGTAATTTATACAGTACTTTACACATACATAGCATCCTACATATTACAGGTGTCACTTAGATATTTTCAAGATAACAGATAACATGGAAGAGAATAATCTACCAAGGCACTCATTCTGTTGTGGAGTCCTATTGTATTTACTCTTATTCTTTTTTCCTCTTTCTTCCAAGCATATTTCATTTTGGTGTCTTTCCTTTATTTCTTCACCAAATCACTTCATACTTGAGAGAATTGATCTTTTGGCGATTACCTTAAGACACCATTTTCTTTCTTTTTCCTTCCTTAATTTCTTTCTTTCTTCCTTAACTTCTTTTTTTCTTTCTTTCTTTCTTTATTTTCTTTTTTTATTTTCCTTCTTTTTTACTTAGGGTTTTCATAGAGGGTGGGGTCAAAGGTGAAGAGATAGAGACACAGATTTGGGTCTCTTGTGTTATTGCTCGTTCGTCAGTCATCATGGCAGTTTGCTCAGAGGTGTGTCAGTGTATCATGGCTGTGTGGAGACCATCTTGCATTCCCTTGAAACTTCTGGCAGTCTTAAGGTATCAATATCTTACCTGAATCTCAGCACACTCTGTCTGTTTGTCTGTCTGTCCATCTGTATCTTGCTGTCTGTCTGTCTGTCTGCCTGTCTATCCATATATTTTTTTATCTATCTCATTCTGTGTGCTTGTGTACTTTTTATCTATCTGATAATCTACCCATCAGTATCCTCCTGTTTCTATCTATCGATCTATCAACACCAATCCTATCAGATGCCGTCACCCCCTCCCCCCAATCAGACATCGCCATCTCTAGAACAATCAGATATTATTTATGGCTAACAGGAACTTATTGAGAGAGAGAGAGAGAGAGAGAGAGAGAGAGAGAGAGAGAGGCGTGTTCTGTTGTGCTAGTGATTTGTTAGGGTAGTAATGGTGAGTTCAGGCAATTTCTTCCCTTCTTTCCTCTCTCTCTCTCTCTCTCTCTCTCTCTCTCTCTCTCTCTCTCTCTCTCTCTCTCTCTCTCTCTCTCGTGTTTTCTTTCCGTTCCTTTCCTTTATTCTCTGTCCTCTCTTTCTCCTACCATTGTCCTCTTTTTTATGTATTTTCCTCCTCTCTTTCTTATCTTTCCCTCTTTCCTTCTTCCATCCCTTGTCCCTACCCTCCCTTCCAGTTCCCTCCCCGCTCCCCTTTATTTCCTCTTCCCTCCTCTTTCCTTTCCTTTCCTCATATCGTTCGTTCTCTCCCTTTCCCTTCCTTTTTCTACTTCTCTCCTGTCATCTCTCTTATCTTTCCTACCTTCATTTTTCCTTTCCATGTTCCTTCCATATCTTCTTTTTCCTTCCCCTCCCTTCATCATTTTTCCCTCCTTCTATCTTCCCTTCCTTCTCCCTCTCTTCCTTTTCCTTTCTTCCCTTTCCCTACCTTGTCCTTACCTCCTAGTCTCTCTCTTTTCCCCTCTTTCTTCATTCCTCATCTTTTTCTGTCTTCCGTTCCTCCTTCCTCTCGTGTTTATCTTTTATCAGCCTCTTCCTTCCTTTGTGTTTGTGTCCGTCTTTGGTTATCTGATTCTCTCTCTCTCTCTCTCTCTCTCTCTCTCTCTCTCTCTCTCTCTCTCTCTCTCTCTCTCTCTCTCTCTCTCTCTCTCTCTCTCTCTCTCTCTCTCTCTCCCCTTTGCTTGCGTGCTTCCTTCCGTCGTTCATTCATTCATTCTTTATTTTTCTGTTTGGTCCTCTGTCCTTCCCAAACTCCCTTTCCTTCCTCCCTCCCTCCCTCCCTCCCTCCCTTCCTTCCTTCCTTCCTTCCTTCCTTCCTTCCTTCCTTCCTTCCTTCCTTCCTTCCTTCCTCCCTCCCTCCCTCCCTCCCTCCCTCCCTCATCCATTTTCTATTTTTCTGTTACGTACGTTATCCTCCAAAGACTCCCATTCCTTCCTTCTTCCCATTTCTCTTCCTTCTTTTCCTTCTTCCTTCCCTCTTTGCCTTCGTCCTTCCCTCTCCATTGCCTTCTTCAATCATGTCTCCTGCCCCACTCTTTCTTTTCCTCGTCCCTCCTTCCCTCCCTCTCACTTCTACTACTTCCCTCTCTCTTTTTCACTTCAGTCCTCTATCCTCCCCTCTCTCTTCTTCCCTCCTCCTCTCTTCCTCTCCTTCAAGTTTCTCAGTTCATTCCTCTCTCTCTCTCTCTCTCTCTCTCTCTCTCTCTCTCTCCTCTTCTTTTTCTCTCCTTCCCTCCTTTCCTCCTCTTCTTCCTCCCTCCCTCCCAGCCGCGTGAAGGAGGAGGTAGTTTCCTTGTGGAGCTGTCTAGTGCCTTCTTTATAGGGGTGTTGCTGCCACTGGAGAGAGAGAGAGAGAGAGAGAGAGTGGCGGAGATTTTGACAAGGAAAAGAGAATATAAGGAGAGAAGTAGAGGAAAAGGCATGGGAGAGAGAGAGAGAGAGAGCAGAAGCAGGCACGGGTCTCTCTTTCCCTCTCTCTCTCTCTCTCTCGTTAACTGGATTTATCATTTCATTATTTCGTTATT
>NC_136975.1:44220992-44263492 GCF_032717465.1 Coenobita brevimanus
TCTTCACTTTTTCTCCTCTTCTTCCCCTTCCTTCATTCCTCCCTTCATCTTCCTCCTCTCTTCATTTATCTCTCCTTCTTAATCTCGTCATTTCTCTCGCCTTCCTCCTCTCTTCATTTCTTTCTCCTTCCTCCTCTCTTCATTTTCCCTTCCATCCTCCTCTCTTCACTTCTCTCTCCTTTTCTCCTCTCTTCATATCTCTCTCATTTCCTCCTCTCTTCATTTCTCTCTCCTTCTTCCTCTCTTCATTTCTCTCTCCTTCTTCCTCTCTTCATTTCTCTCTCCTTCTTCCTCTCTTCATTTCTCTCTCCTTCTTCCTCTCTTCATTTCTCTCTCCTTCTTCCTCTCTTCATTTCTCTCTCCTTCTTCCTCTCTTCATTTCTCTCTCCTTCTTCCTCTCTTCATTTCTCTCTCCTTCTTCCTCTCTTCATTTCTCTCTCCTTCTTCCTCTCTTCATTTCTCTCTCCTTCCTTCTCTCTTCATTTCTCTCTCCTTCCTTCTCTCTTCATTTCTCTTTTCTTCCTTCCATTTTCTTTTATTTCTACCCAACTTCTTTTCTTCATTTTATCTTCTCTCATTCCTTAATTTTTCCTCTTTCCTCCCCTTCCCCCCTATTGATCTTTTTTTAAAACCGATTTTCCCTTTTTTCCTCTCCTTTTTTCCGTAATCTCCCTCTTCCCTCCATTTACCTCCCTTCTCCCTTCTTTTTCTCTCCTGCCATTCTTCTCTTTCGTCTTTTTCCTCCAACTCTTTCTGTCCAGTGTTCTCCTTTCCTGCATCTGCCCTTTCTCTCTCTCTCTCTCTCTCTCTCTCTCTCTCTCTCTCTCTCTCTCTCTCTCTCTCTCCTCTTTTTGCCATTCTCTATCCCTCTCTTTCATTTTACCTCTCTCTTCCTCATCTCTGTTCCTCTCCTCCTCTCTCTCTCTCTACCTCTTCCTCTCCCCGTCGCTTCCTTCTTTTCTCTCCTCCTTCCCTTCCTTGCTCTCTCCTTCCCCTCTCCCTCCGTCCAATCTCCCTTCCCCTCTCCCTCCTTCCTCTCCCCTCTCGTTTACATTTCCCTGTTCTCCTCTTTCCAATTTCCTGTCTCCCCTTCTCATCCTCCCCTCATTCATCGGCTTTCCCTCCCTTCCTCTCTCCCCACTCCTCACTCCTCCTCTCCCTCCCCCATTCTCTCTCCCTCATCCATCTCCTTCTCCCCTTCTCGTCTCCTTTTCTTCCTTCCGTTCCCCTTTTTCTTTCTCCTCATACCTTTCCCTTCCCTTCCTTCTTCCTTTTTTTTCCTCACCGTTTTGTTTTCGTTCCCTCTTCTTCTGTTCTTGCTCCCATACCTCTTGATTTCCTTCCTCACTTTCTACTTTCATTCCTCCCCCCCATTCTCTCTCTCACACTATACTCTTGCTCTTCTCTCTCCTCCCCCTTCTCTTTCTCTCTCTACTACCCCTCTTTGTTTCTCTGCTTCTTCCCTTCCCTCTTCCCCTATCTCCTGCTCCTTCCCTCTCCTGTCTCCCTCTTTCTCCCTTCCATTCCCTTCCTTCCATTCCCTCGCTCCTCCCTTTCCCCTTTCCTGTTTTCCTCTTTCCTTTCCCGTCTGTCTCCTCCCTATCCTATATTTTGTGCTCCCCGCCCTCCTCTGTTCCCCCTCTCCCTCTCTCTTCCTCTCTGCGTCTCCCATTCTCCTTCTTTCTCTCTCTCTGTCCTTCCTCTTCCCCTCTCTCTCTGTCCCCTTCCTCTCCCCGTGCCCCCTCCCCCTCCCCCACCCTCATATTGCCAGAAGGGTGTAGTGTATCAGAGATGAGGGTGGGCACTAGAATGTTGCTCATCCTCACTCATTCTCACTCCATCTCAGTCATTGGCTGTCATTTTCTCCTCCATTCTCACTCATTCACTGTCTCATTCATTGGTCTTCATCCGCTCCCACAGTCTCACCCATTCATTCACTGTGTCTCATTCATTTGCTTTCATTCTCACACTGTCATTCATTCACTCACTCTCATTCCCACTCATTCATTCGTCTGCTCTCGCTCTCTCATTCTCTCTCACGTATTCTCACCTATGTCATTATGTAGTACGTATCCTGGCTTTCCGTTTCATTATCGCCTACTACTTCATACTCGCACGCACTCCCTCCCTCCCTTCCTCCCTCCCTCACTCCCTCCCTCACTCACTCACTCACTCACTCACTCACTCTCGTTCACTCATTCATTCATTTACTTCCATTCTCATAAGCTTTCATTCACTTGCTCTGTTTTCTTTTTCTCTTTCGCCATTTCCCTCAGCGTTAGTCATATATATATATATATATATATATATATATATATATATATATATATATATATATATATATATAATATTTTATCAACACATGCGCTCCCTTCCACTCCTTGCCACGCCTCTCTCTCTCTCTCTCTCTCTCTCTCTCTCTCTCTCTCTCTCTCTCTCTCTCTCTCTCTCTCTTCTCTTCTCTTTAATTCTTATTCACACGTAGTCTTTTTTGTCAGCATTCTTTTTATACATTTTCCTTTTACTGTTTCTGTCTTAGTCTATTTTCAGTTTCCATTCCGTTTTAACATTTCCTCTGATTTGTATTGATTCTTGTTTCGTATTTTCATGGTATGTTTTGTTCATTAAAAATATTATTTCTGTTATTATCTTCTTCATTTTCAACATTTTATTCACTGCCACTTTTTGCCTTCATTGGGGGTTTATATTCAGTTTTCTGTTGTACTTCCGGTTTTTACCGTCATATTTTCATTTGGTTTTGATCTACACAGTTTTCACACCAGCTCATCACAATTCTCCCTTCCTCTCCCCATCTCTCTCTCTCTCTCTCTCTCTCTCTCTCTCTCTCTCTTTTATATATATATACTGTATATATGTGTGTGTGTGTGTGTATGTTTGTGTATTTTTTTTTTTTATGTCTCCGACTCTGGGCATAGGCTTCACAGCCTGCTGTCAAGGCCCACAGCCTGCTGTTAAGGCCCAGCAGTCCTCCTACATACCATACACCTCTACATGTCACGACTTCGGCGCTAACACCCACCGTCCATATTGAATACATGCCTGGGCTGTCTTATACAGGAGCGGGGGTATTTTTACGACATGTCGGCGGGTCTTCTGGTAAATCAGGAAAGCCTAATTTAATGAAATTCGAATCTTTAAACTGTTCCCTGCCCCAGCCGGGATTTGAACCTGGGTCCCTTAGGACCGCAGGCCACCTCTCTACCGATTGTGTGTGTATGTATGAATGTATGTATCCATCCATCCATCCACCCACCCAACCAAGCACCAACTCACCCACCCACCCATCCATCCATCCGGAGTGGACCCAGCCAAAAAGGTCCTCTGCCTTGCAACCTTATCCTAATCCTCCCGATGCTCACCCACACACACACCATCCCATTCCCCTCTCCCTTCCTATTGTCATCTAGCATTAACCAGCCCACCCTAACACAACCTAATCTAACCTAATTCAACCTCTCCTAACCTAACCCAAGCCAGTCCAAGCCAACCCAACTTTATCCCAATCCACCCGACACTCACAAACCCACTCCCCTTCCCTGCTGCACAACTTTATCCATTTGTCTGTACATCCTCTCGTTTATTGCATTATTTATCGCGACTCCAATTTACCTGTATGGCATTTCCCTAGTTATGGTGGTAATTGGAGGGGATTGATAATTGCTGTCCTGTTGTATATTTAGACAGTTTTAATTGGTGTCTGTAATTGGAGTGTTGTTATTGTTATTATTATTATTGTTATTATTGTTGTTGTTGTTTTTATCATTATTATTATTATTATTATTATGCAATTCTTACATTAGATGAGGGAGAGAAAGGAGGTGAGAGAGGAAGGGAAAATAAGTGAGAGAGAGGAGAGGAAAGGGAAAGGTAGTGAGAGAGGAAAGGGGAAAGGAAGTGAGAGAGGAAGGGAAAAGAAATGAGAGAGGGAGGGAAAGGAAGTAAGAGAGGGAGGGAAAGGAAGTGAGAGAGGGAGGGAAAGGAAGCGAGAGAGAGAGAGAGAGAGAGAGAGAGAGAGAGAGAGAGAGGAAAATGAAGTGAGATATGGAGAAAAAAGAAACGAGAGAGGAAGGGAGAAGAAGTGAGAGAGGGAGGGAGAGGAAGTGAGAGAGGGAGGGAGAGGAAGTGAGAGAGGGAGGAAAAGGAAGAAAGGGTAGGAGACCGTGCGAGAAGTCACATAATCATAAAACTAGGGAAAAGGAAAAGAGAGAAAATAGTGCTTAATCCTCCCATCATTGTCTTTAACCCCCTTCAATATTTCTACCGCCAGACGATTTTATTCAGTTTCAGGAGACCCCTTACTAGAGAGAGAGAGAGAGAGAGAGAGAGAGAGAGACTGTAGAGGGAGGGAGGGAGAGAAAGGGGGTGCTGGGAGGGAACAAAATTGAGAGGGAATGCGGGTAGTGTGTGTGTGTGTGTGTGTGTGTTGACCTAGATGTGTAAGTGTGTCTCTGTGTTAATAGATTCTTTCGGTGCTACGGTGCCTTTGCCATAGTACAATCTTTTTATTATTCCTCTCATCTTAGACCATCTTGCCTTGGATAATTGTTGTCAAGGAGTAATTATACTTCATGGAAAATCATTACTTTTTCCTGGTGTTATATTTTCTAGTTATATTATTCAGAGCATAGGTAACGTTTTCATTATTACTATTAGTGTTTAGAACTTTGCATTTACAGGTATTAAAATCCAGTTCCCATTTTTTAGCCCAGTCGAAGAGTTTTATCATAATCTCCCTAAATCACCTGTAACTGTAATCCTACAATGTAATCTCCCTGTTCTTGAAGTAATTAGTGTAGGTTCATGTACTTCAGGTAGCAAGGCCTTAATTAGTATCCGTAATATAAATAAAACACAAAATAGGACCCAACATCAAACCTTGAGGCACATCTCCCGTAGCGACCAATAATTTCCATTACTTGAGAGGCTTTGGTTTTTTCCGTAAGTCTCTTGTTAATTCACCTGAGCACACTGCCGCTGAATCCATGTGTCTTTTTAATTTTTCGCTTTTTTTTTGGGGGGGGGAACTTTTTTATGGCTTTCTGTAAATTGGAAAAAAATGTCAGTTCATCTCTACGTATTCCCTGCGTATTATAAAAAAAGACAATAGGTTAGAGGCGGGGATTAGTAACTTCCTGCTTTCGTGTCCAGTCATAAAATGGTTAGGATGAGAGAGAGAGAGGGAGAGAATAGACCCTCTCCCCCCACCACTACCAACATTTGCTATTCTGCCCACATTTAACACGCTCATTCTGCCCTATTTATCCCCCTCCCTACCCTTCCCTACCCCTGCCCTACCCCTACCTACCACCAGAGAGAGAGAGAGAGAGCCATCCCTGCCGTATTCTCTCTCTCTCTCTCTCCATCCAAGGGTACCACAGCCCCGTCGCCTAGGTAACAGTACTTTTAGGTCTCTCTCTCTCTCCAAAAATAATGGTTATAAAAAAATTTCGTATGACAATTGCATGATTATATTTATTTTCTTTATTTATCGTTCACTTACAGTTGTTAAAGAAGTGTCAGATTAGTTCGTTTTTTTTTGTTTTTTTTTATGAACAAGAGTGCCGCCATAGGTAGATTTTTTTTTTTTTTCAAGTAACCTAGATTTTTTACTCGTGAAATTCTTATTAAAATTGACATAGACCTGTTTTACTAGCTACCAGGTTAGAGAGAGAGAGAGAGAGAGTGAGAGAGATTTCTAGGTTAAGGCGTTCAGAAGTTGAAGATCAAAAAACGAGAGAGAGAGAGAGAGAGAGAGAGAGATTCCTAGGTCAAAGCGTCAAAAAGTTAGAGATCAGACAGACAAGGGTGAGGCAGCGCGACATGCATAATTTCCTGCCCATTGCGTGGACGTTGAAAAAAGAAACAGATATTGGCAGTATTGTAGTTGCATCGAAATACTCATACTTCCTTTGTTTATGCCTTTATTTATCCATTTTTTTAAAAATAACTGCGCGCCTCGTGTGTGTGTGTGTGTGTGTGTGTGTGTGTGTGAAGTATGAGTATGTATAGAGAGAATGAGTGTGTTAGGCAAGAGGAAGAAGGGTGATAATAAGAAAGTGGGGAAAAAAGGAGAGAGAGAGAGAGAGAGGGGGGGGGGGAAAGAAAGTAGAACAAAAATGAAAGAGCTTGAGGCAAGAGAAAGATTGTGATGGAGAGTGATAGAAGAGAGGAAAAAAGTGAAAGAAAAGTGAGAGAGAAATGAGAGAGGGGGGAGGGGTATGTAGAGATAGAGAGGGGTGAGAAGGAGGTGAGAGAGAGAGAGAGAGAGAGGAGGGGGGCCCATAAGGGGAGGCCTGAGGGGCTGTAATAGTCACTTGAACTCTTGTCACTCTAGCCTCGTAGCCTTGACATTCAGTAGTCCAAGCCCCCCCCCCTCACTCACAGTCAGTAGCCCTTTGTGGTAGCCCTAGCCCTCTGTTGGTAGCCCTTGTGGTAGCCCTAGTCCTTTGCTTTAGTCCTAGCCCCCTGTTGGTCGTCCGTTTGGTAGTCCTAGTCCTCTGTGGCAGTCCTAGCCCCTTGTTAATAGTCCTTGATTTGGTAGTCCATATGGTAGTCCTGGTCGAGTTAGTGGCCCTAGACCATGGTTGCTAGCTGTATAATTTGTCTTTTGCCAAACATTTTTATTCTCACCTTTTTTATTGTCTGTCTGTGTCTGTCTGTCTGTGTGTATATATATGTCTGTATGTATGTATGTATGTATGTCTAGTAATCAGTATACGGGATCTCTTTTATCTGTATATCTTTATATGTAATTTGCCTCTGTCCTCTCGCTGCATATTTCAGTCTATCTATCTATCTGTCTATCTATCTATCTATCTACCAGACTCAGGCAAGGGATAATTGCCGTACCGAAATAGACAAAAAAGTTGTTAGATTGTTAGAAAAAGTTGTGGAGGTTTCTGTGTACCAAATCCGTGAGAGAGAGAGAGAGAGAGAGGGAGAGAGAGAGAGGGGGGGGGTGAATAATGAGGCAGGGATCATGTTCCTCGTTTTTCTGACCCAATATAGCCCAGAGATTGCTTATATAGCCACAGACCACCAATATAGCCCATAGATAGATAGACAGGTAGGTAGATAGAAATAGATGAAAGATACAGATATAGAGATAGATAGACATAGTTATAGATGTTGATAGGTATAGCCCACAGACCACCTATACTGCCCACAGACCACCAATATAGCCCACAGACCACCAATATAGCCCACAGACCACCTACATAACTCAAATCGATCCCTGATATGTAACCTAATACCCTTCTACAGATTTTCCCCTCTCCCCCTCCCCTCTCTCCCCCCTCCCTCTCTTCTCCCCCTCCCTTCCCTCTCCCTCTCCCTTCCGCTTTTCCCCTCCCCACAACCTCCATTCCTCTCCACTACTGTGCCCTCATTCCTCTTTTTATCTCCCTCCCTCTCTTTTCCTTCCATTTTTTCCTTCCTTCCATTTCCCTACTCCCTCCACTCCCTCCCCCCCAACCTCTCCCCCCATCCATTCCCTCATCCCCTGCTCCTCCCCTTCTCTCTCCTCCACCCCCCTCAATCCCTCTCCTCTTCATCATTCCATTCCACTACACCCATCCCCTTTCCACTCTCCTTCCATCTTCCCCTCCCCTGCACTTCCTACACCCATCCCCTGCACTTCCTACACCCATCCCCTCTCCATTCACCTTCCACCTTCCCCTCCCCTCCATTCCCTACACCCATCCCCTTCCATTCACCTTCCACCTTCCCCTCCCCTCCACTCCCAGCACCTATCCCCTTCCACTCTCCCTCCACCTTCCTCTCCCTTCCATTTATTTTTATGGGGTGGTTAGTGGCAGGAGGAGAGGTTTGGTCAGGAAGGTAGAGTGGGTGAAACAGAAAACAGAAAATAATAAAGGTTACGTGATTTTTTTTTTTTTTTTTTTTTACTGTTGGGGAGCAGTACTTGTGTGTGTGTGTGTGTGTGTGTGTGTGTGTGTGTGTGTGTGTGTGTGTTTTGCTTTATTTCTTTACACCCGGCCAACCAGGGGCATAAAAATGATGAGATAAAGTTATAGGCTGTTTAGTGATGTCTGTCGTTGGATTATTTTTTACTCCTTTCAGGCGATTTTATCCAGCCTAAGAAAACCCCTCCTGTTAAAGAGGTTCGTTGAGGTTGTATCTAACTCATTCCCTTCGAGGAGTCTCTTAAGCAGAATAAATCGTCTGGAAATAACAAGAACAAAATTGATAAGGTACATCGTGGGCCTGAAGGGGTCATGTGTGTCAGGGTGGGGCTGATAATACACCCATTAAAATTCATGATCATGTAAGCGAGGTGGAGGCGTCACACCCTGCCCTCCTCACATATTGAAGCCATTGTGGTTACATGCCTTTAATTACTCGTGCAGTTGATAGGCATAAATCTGCTTTAAATAAAAAAACATGATCATATGGATGGCGAATGTTATATATCACTTGTTGAAACAATAGTAAACAGTAAAATCCAAATAGCAGTTTAACTATTAAATAATGTAGTGCAAACACGTGTGTGTGTGTGTGTGTGTGTATATATATATATATATATATATATATATATATATATATATGAACGAATGCGAGGCTTCACTAAATCTCAACATTTTATGCTAAGTGATATTGTGGTGTAACTTTTAAATACTGGGAGTGAACCATGTGTTGTGCATGTGTCGTCTGGCTGTGTGGTAATAATAGTGTTGTGGTGGCCTTTGGTAAGCCTTCTGGTGCCATGATGTTGCTTAAAACACTGTGACGCCAATAAACTTAAGATCAGCAAATCACGGGGCAGATAAAATATTTCCAAGAGTTTTAAAGGAATTGAAAACGAAACATGCATATCTTTTGCCCAAATATTCAACACTTCACCTAGGAGTGGGACTGTACCACATGACTGGCCACAAGCAAATGTAACATTAGTATGTAAAAAAGGCAAAAATTCATAACCTGGAAATTACTGTCCAATTAGTTTAACATTAGATTATATGCAAGTTGTTGGAGACCATTATTAGAATTAAATTAGTTACGCTTTTAGAACGAAACAAGCTCAATAAAAAACTTACAACACGGATTTAGGAACATTTACTTAACGTCTTACAAATCTACTTGACTTTTTCTGTGATATTATTGATATGTATGTAAACCGAATCAGCGAATGTACTCTGTCTCGATTTCCCAAAAGCATTCGATAAAATTTCCCATAACAGACTTCTTGAGAAAATTAAAGTTTATGGTATCAGAGGCAGTGTTCTAAGGTGGGTTGAAATCTGGTGTACAGACTGCAAACAAAGAGTCGATATTAACAGGAAGGAATCAGGTTGGATGAATTTTACGACGGGATTGCCTCAGTGTATAGTTTTGGGTCTTGTTTTGTTTCTGATTTGTTGATAACATTGACAGTGGTTTGTGTTGTCAGTAAAATATTGCAGATTCGCTGATGGTATGGAAATTGGTAACAGAGCAGATACCCATGAACAAAGACTGATGATTTTAAAGCACCTTGATAAACAGTTCACTTTGGCTTAAACATGGCAAATGGATTTGAATATCAAGAAATGCAAAGCCCTAAACATGGGAAGTAAAAATGAAAAAAAAAAAAAAGGAATAGTGATGATAAAATATTTAAAACCAAATCGTCAGGGCATCGAAGCAATAAAGAAAGCTATCATACTAGTTGGATTTATAGGCAGAGCGATCACATTCAGACAGGAGAATATCATCCTTACCTTGTATATTCCTTAGTGTGTGCGCATCTGGAATATTGTGTTCAGTTTTGGTCACTGTAATACAAGAAAGATATAGAGAAGCTAGAGAGGTTGTAGTGAAGAGTAAGATACCTAACCTGAGAAACAAACCATACAAGGAACGTTTGGAAGAGCGGAAAGTGTTTGACTTATAAGAGCGCAGACTGTATGAAGATTTAATTCTAGTACTCAAGAATTTGATAGGGCATGACTATGGTAGTTGATGAGTAATTGACAGTAGACCGTTCTGATTACAGTACAGGTAACGGATATAAATTATTGGCCAACGTTTCCCGTCATTGAAGCAGAACAATTGTAAACCTGGAATATGGCCCAGGAATACGGTAGAGAGCAGTACAGTAACAGGCTTTAAAGTCGGTTAGATAAGTAACTAACTTTGAATCCCCGGCTTAACACATTCATGGCTGAATAATGAAGAACTGAAATTTATTTTCGTCTCTTCAAGGTTATAGTAAATGCATCGTGAATTCTATATTTCGAAACTGACGTTACTTTTCCCTTAACAAATTAGCATAGTATTGAATAGTTAACTAGATCTGATGTGAGAGGTGTAAGACTGAGAGGAAGACCACGAATAGGATGGATGGACAGTGTGAAGAGAGCGCTGGATGCGAGAGGGATGTCTGTTGAGCAAGGAAGAGTGGCTGTGCGTGACAGAAATAAATGGAGAGAAATTGTGAATGAATAAGTGATGACGCAGCCCTGAGGGGATATTCTCCCTCATTTGGTCTGATCAGCTAGTCAGGTCAGGTGCGGGTAAGGGGATGGGTCTGTTATGATGTGGCAGGGGTAAACCAGTTCTGCTGTCGGGCCCTGCTGTGGATGTCACTGATTGCATTGCGCAGTTGACCCTTGTGCGGCGTGATGCGGTGAGGATCTGTCCGTTCTCCCCTTTGGGGCTAAGATGCGAATGAATGTGTTTGAATGGATGAGTAAATGGAGAGTGAGTCGTCCTGTCTCGGCTACCTCCCTTTCCTTGGGGGAAGCAGCCTAGGTATATAGATAGATAGATAGATTGAATAGTTTCCCCTTCCAGTCTTTCCTCTGAAACTTCCGTGACAGTTTTTCATGCTGCCTGGTGGTCCTTCTCACTTTTTCCTGCCGACTTCGGTTGGAGGGTTTGGTGGGCGGGATGGGGGGTGTAGGTTTCTTGCTTTCCTTTTGTTATCCTCAACTCACAGAATTAAATATAGTCATAGTATTCTCTCAGACAAGTACTCTCGAGTGGACCAGTGGGTTTAATGTTGTTTGCGCTCCTTTACATTCTTTTTACTCCTGTGTACTCCTTCGTATTAGTAAAACTCATTGAGCGAGGGGGAAGGCCTAATTCGTGGTGATCAATTTGGAAACGCCTGTGAGGATATCATGTGTCTGCTATTACTCCATTTCCATAGCGTAATCATCATCATCATCGTCATCATTCCCATCATCACCACCACCACCATCCTTCTCCTCCTCCTCATCATCATCATCATCGTCATCATCGTCATCATCACAGCCACGTCTTTCCCCAGTAATTATAGCAAGGCGCCACTAATGCATATATTCATCACCCACCCACCCTCGTTAGTAGACCCTCAGGCGTATATGTGTCACCTTCCTACTTACCTGATGTGCACTACTTACACAAACACACACACACACACACACACACACACACACACACACACACACACACACACACAATCATAATCATCACATCTACTTACACAATCATATACTTAAACAATTATTTAAATCTCACAAATCAAACGAGCCTGTACTTTCTCCCACGGGTCATTGTGTCTCCCTAATTGCCCTCTAATTGCCCTCAACCCCTTCAGCCCGAGGACACCGTTTGCATTATCTTCGTGCTCATTCCAGACGATTTTGCACACCTGAAGAAGACCACCATATTTAGCGAGGGGGTTGGTGAATGCCATATCTAGTCTTCTTTCTCTTTCAAAACATATATTAAATCCCGCAGATCGAAGAGGTCGGTCCGTAGCTGAGTAAAATCGTCCGGAGATAGCAAGAATAAGATAAAATAATCCCAGTGGAGAGGTTAATCAATATAATCTGATGAGTTATGTATATTTATTTATTTTTTGTGTGTTTATTTTGGTATCAGCAGACGATTTTCTTCAGCTTCTGATAAATCTTTCCAAGTGGGGGAGTGTCATACAGCCCTCATTAACTCGTTCAGTAATAGAATAGAAGCGTTTCCTGAGATTATTATTGTTGATGTTATTGTTGTTATATTGTTGTTGTTGTTGTTTCCTCATTTTTTATTATAATTGTTCTTCTGTTTGCCAGTAGTAGTTCATGTACTTACATTAATATTACGAGTACCGTTCCGTGTTTTTATATATTACAATGCCGTGGCTAATTAAGGTATGTCTCTCTCCTCAGGTGAGTGTGTGTTTGTGTGTGTGGCCAGGTGTACCCCGAGAAGAGGTGAGGTGAGTAGGTCCGTGTCTTTGATCTCTCTCTCTCTCTCTCTCTCTCTCTCTCATCTTTGTACAGTATATAAGGTGTGGGTGTGTGTATATATATATATATATATATTCTACCACACGTCCAATGCGGAACCAAGACCTCCCCACATTTTACCCAGAACCCCAGGACTGTGCCAGTCTCCTCCATGTTGTGCCTGCAGGCTTCACTGTCACATCTCTCCACCTCCCGTCTGACCTTTTTCTTGTATATATATGTTGTGTGTGTGTGTGTGTGTGTGTGTGTGTGTGTGTGTACCTTTTATACTTTACACATCACGAGAAAAAAACAATACTGGAAGAGGATAAAGAGATGGTAATATAGCGAAACAAAGATATAGCAAAACGAGAAGCCTAGACAACCAGTCAGACTAAAAATAAAAACGAGAAGACGGGAATAGAAAACGAAAAATGTTGTGAAGAAAACGACAAATTAGCGTGAAATGTGGGGAAACTAAAATATAAATAATTAAAGCAGGTGCGATCGTGACACAAATGACAGGAGGGAGTGAGAGAGTGAGAGCAGGTGTGAGAGAGAGAGAGATTGGGTTCGAGTGAGTCAGAGGATGAGAGGACGAATGAGAAAGAAAGAAGAAGGGAGAGAGTACGAGATAGAGGAAGTGAAAGAAAAGAGCGTAAAGAGAGCGAGAAAGAGTGTATTTGGGAGAGAGAGAGAGAGAGAGATGGTGTATTGAGTGAGAGAAACTTATAGAGAGAGAATGGATGTGGGTAAACAGACCGAGGATGAGTATTTTTAGTTTGAGAGAGAGAGAGAGAGAGAGAGAGAGGCGGGGGGGCACTTCAATAGACCACACCTGTCATAATGAAGAACTCTTGTTAGGCTAATTGGCTTGGTGCTAATGAGCTAGTAATTAGAGAGAGAGAGAGAGAGAGAGAGAGAGATTTTGGTGTGAAATAGTGTGAAAAATGTTCTACGCTTCTTCATTTTCCTCCCCCTCCCCCCCCTCCTCCTCCCTCATTTTCTCACATTCTCTCAGCATCATCATCTGTCTCCCACTCGTCGTCTGCGTAGAATTCCCTGTAAATTCTGAGCAAGAGAGAAAAATTTTTTGGAAAGGTGAAAAAAAAAATAGTATTGCCCCCACAAGTTTCAACAAATTTATCATGTAAATTAATATGACCTTCGACGGGTTTTTTTTTATTAGGCTGAGTAAAATCGTCTGGCGTTAGTGAAAATAAAATATAGACGTGTTAATAAAGAGAGGGTTAATATGAGATTGTTCGTGTCCTCCTCACTGCAGGGTTTTTTCTGAAGGTAAATGAAGTATTCTGGCGGTAGTAATAGTAGAGTAAAAATTCCCTTATTATGAGAGAGAAAGAGAGAGAGAGAGAGAGGTGGAGGATGTCCTTAGATAACCTGACGTCAGCAAGAACAAAACATATGCCTTCGCCGGGCGGGTGAATGTGGGCTGTTTCTGACGCCTTGGCCACGGGTTGCCCCTTCTTGGGTGGATCAAACCGTCTGACAGAGGCAGCAGCAAGACGGACATGACATTCTCAGGCTAAGGGTGATGATATACTGTATATATCTGTAACAGTTACAAATAAAGGTCTACCCTGCGGTAAAAAAAATACAGTAATTAAAACCAACTGTGGTTACGGTAATGAACGTTGATCCTACACTTTTAGTTATTGCACTGAGCAAATTTATATTAACAGTGGTGAATGATGACAGTCATGGTGATTGTACCATGCGAACTCATATCAACACTTGTTAATAAAATGATAGAGCAGTGTGTGTGTGTGTGTGTGTATATATATATATATATATACACACACACACACATTTATTTATTGCACTAATGGAAATTGGATTAGCACAGGTGGAAAAATGATGAGAATAACTGATAAGGTGACAGGTAGGTAAATGATAAAGGAGTGGAGATAATCATCAGTGTGAGCGTAGAGGATAAATTAGCTGATGAAACTATTGACGTGAGGTGCGTGGTGAAGAGGAGGGAGGGGGTGGTGAGGAGGGGTGGGGGGGCGGGAGTGATGGGGGAGTGATGGCAGGGGAGTGGGATTGGTGGGGAGTGGTGGTAGAGGAGGGGGTGATGGGGGAAGGATGAGATGCAGACTATGTGTATACTAAAACGGTGTAAATAAAATCCAGGAACAGTGTTAAGGCTTAATATGCAGAATAAATCACTAAGGATGAGGTGTTGTGAAGCCTCCTGTGCCACCTAGAATACGGCCCAGTGAGAGGTGGAAGGAGGAAGGAGAGAGGAGGTGAGGAGAGAAACTGTAAGAAAAGTATAGGAGGAGGAGAGAAAAATGATGTTGGGAAAGAGTGGAAGAGATAGAGGAAGGGAAGGAGAAGGTGAGGCAGGAGAGATTTGAGGTAAGTACACATAGGCAGGTGAGAAAGACATTTAGGCAGGTGAGGGAAGGTATTGAGATAGGTGAGGCAATTAAAAAGGTAAGCAGTGAGACAGATGAGCAACTTGATGAGGCAGGCAGGTATTGAGATAGGTAAGGGGTGCAGTAGGTAGTGAGGCAGGTAACCAGGTGAGCAGATTCCCCTCCCCCTCCCTTCCTCTCCCCCTCCTTTCCTCCCCCCACACCCCTGCCGTAGACTGCAGCTGACCCTGCCTGTTTCCGAACCAGCCTCGCATTTTGGTGACTTACTGTATTATTGGAGTTTGGTGAGAGAGAGAGAGAGAGAGAGAGAGAGCTCTAGTCAAGATGGAGAGACTGCAATTTTAAGCCAAGTTAGAATGAAAAGGGTATAGGTAATATTGGTGGTGTAAGTCTTCATGTTAAACACAGATGTTACTCAGAGTCACTACTTTCCATTGCCGTTTCACCTTTTGCATCGGCTCAGGTTATTTTCTCTGTGTTGTTTGCTTTGTGTGAAAATCGAGTCAGCCCGTCGCCACTCTTGACTCGCGCCAAAGCGCTACGTCGCGAGCTTTGGGTTTGGCAGGAGGGGTACCAGGAAAAAAGAAAAAAGAAAAAAAACCCAGTCACTTATAGTCTCATAAAATCGTCGTTTCTGACCCATTATTCATGACATGCGGCAATTTTTTTTTTTTTTTTTTTTTTTTTACAATCAAATAAAGTTCGAAAAATCCTACCTTTTGTAAATTCAACGCTGTGACAGTTCTAAGAATCCTTCTGTCGCTTCAGTTAAATATGTTGGTTAAACTTTTAGGATACTGATATGGCGTGTCCATCTTAAGTGTTTCATGAGGGTTAAAAGGAATGTCTGTGTAGTTCAGGTGTGTGAGGTTAATATTTGCACCAGCCTGCGGGGTTAGAGGCTGCCCTAGTTTACACCGCCACCCACACGCTGACGCAGGCTGCAAACTTTGTGTGTATTTCGGGCCCTCGTACAACCACTACCCCTACTACTACTACTGCTGCTACTACTACTACTACTACTACTAAAATAATAACGATGATAATTATGACGATAATAATAATAATAATAATAATAATGGTGATAATAATAATAATAATAATAATAATAATAATAATGGTGATAATAATAATAATAATAATAATAATGACACCCAACATCCGAAATTCGTAAAATCTTCGTATATTGGAGATGAATGAGTTGGGTGGAGGGAGGGGGTTAAACATGCCAGTAAGCCCTTCAGCACAAGGGGATGGGGTTGGGAGGGTGAAGGGTGGGGTGGAAAGAGGTGGGGGGATGAAAGATTATATGGAAAAGGGCGGGAAAATGGAAGAGGAAGGGGGAGAGGTAGTGAGAAGAGGGTAGGTTGTTTGTATAAAGGGTTGGAGTGGAAAGGAGGAAGGGAGTGAGAGGTAGGGAGTAGAAAGATTGGGAGAGAGGGGTAGAGGGAGAAGAGTTTGAGAGGTGGGATGAGTAAGGAAGAGTGAGTGTGAAGGGGTGGAGTGAATAGAGGTGGGGAAGGGGTGGAAGAGAAGAGTACGACAGGAAGTTAGGAAGGGGCAGGAAAGGGTGGGGCGTGAAGGGAGATAACCTAGTGATTGCTGGGATGGGGTGGATTGGAAGTGGATTGCGGTGGGGTGGCGTGGGATAGAGTGGGGTGGGACGTGGAGGAATGCAGTGGAGTAGGTTAGGATACAGTGGGATGGGACAGAAGTGAGGTGGGACGAGGCACAGATGAGTGGGATGGAGTGGGGTTGGTTGGGGTGAGGTAGAATGGAATGGGTCTGTGTGGGTGGGGTGAGGCGAGGCAGAGGAAGTGGAGTGTGGAGTGGGGCAGATCAGGGTGGAAAGGGTCTAAGGTGAATGAGACAAGGAGGGTAGGGTGCGGTGGGTTGAGATAAGACGGGGTGGAGTGGGGTGAACTGATGTGAGGTGGAGTGGGGTGAGGTAGAGTGGGGTGAAGTGAGACGAGGAAGGGAACAGGTGGGGTGGGGTGGAGTGGAGCGGGGTTCAACGTCACTGGTATCGACGAGGTAACTCTCTTGACGTCATCACCGTGTGTGTGTGAGAGAGAGAGAGAGAGAGAGAGAGAGGTAAAATATGGGAGTACGATGTCAGTAAATGAAAAGTTAGGAAACAAACAGGAAGTGAATAGAAAGGGAGAGGGAGGGAGGGAGAGAGAGAGAGAGAGAGAGAGAGAGAGAGGAAGAAAGTGAGGTGGGGGGAAGGGGTGATTGGGATGGGAAGAGAGAGGTGTGAGGTGGAGGACGTGGAAGAGACTGAAGAGTGGAAAGGTGGAAGGGAAGGGATGTGAGGGAGAAATGGAGATGCAGGAGGAAAGGAAATTGGGATGGAAGGGGATGGTGGGGAAAGGAACAGTGTGAGGAGGAAGAGGAAGAAGGACGAAAGGGGTGGTGGGAGGAAGAAGGGGGTGGGGGAGGAGAGGGATGGAGGGGATGGTGGAAGGGGAAGGGGAAGAGAGTGGAATGGGAAAGGGGAAAAGGAAGAAGGAAGTATGAAAGAGGAAATTGGAAAATGGAAAGGAGGAAGAGGGATGTAGGGATGAGTGGAGGGTAACAGTAAAGAGGGGAGGGATTGGAGTAAGTGGGGAGAGGGGAAGAGAGTGAAGAGGTGGATGAATGAAGAATATGAAGGAATGAGAGATGAAGAGAGATAAGAAAGATAAGAAAGAAGAGAGTTGGGGAAAGGAGAGGAGGAATGAAGAGTTTGGGAGGGGGTGGGGAGAGGTGAGGGAAAGGGAGGAGAAGGGGGATAAAGGAACATGGGGATGGGAAGGGAGGAAGAAGAAGATGCTGAGACCGAGGAGGGGGGAGAAGAAGAGAGACGGAGAGGGTGCAGGAGTGGAGAGCTGGGGAGGAGAAGGGGAGGGGTGGGGGTGGTAAAGTGGGTCAAAGGGGGGGCGGGGGTCACCTGGATCACCTGCCGGCCTAATTAGAGTCCAGCTCAGGTGTTAGGGGGAGGGGAGGGGAGGAGAGGAGGTGGGAGTCGAAAGGGAGGGGAGGGAAGGGAAGAGAAGGAAAAGAATGGTAGAGGGTATGGGAAGGGAGGGAAGAGGAATGGGGGTAGATGAGGGCCGGTGGAGGGGTAGGAAAACGGAGGGAAGGAAAGAGAACAGAAGGAGGAAGAAATAGTGGGGGATAGTAGGGAAATTGGAGAGAGAGAGAGAGAGAATTACACCTAGCTTACTGTCGCAGTTTATGATTCTCCCTTAATACTCAAAGTCCTGTGAATAAACCTTGGATATTAGACCTTACCAGCACCAACCCCTTCACCACGATGACCGACTTGCTTAATTTTGGATGCTGCCAGACGATTTTATTCAGCTGAAAATGGGCGCCTGGGGGTGAAGGGGGTTGGGAAGAGGTTTGGTGTTTGGACGAAGGAAAAAAAAAGTGAACGAAAAGCAAGAGGAAATTAAGAAAGCTAAATAAGTCTTTGCCTGTCTCTTGTGTTTTTCTATATCTGTCTCTGTTTATTTAGGTAGCTGTTGGTATGTCCGCCTGTCTGTTTATCTGTCTGTCTAACTTATATATCTATCTGTCTATATCAGTCTTCTTTTGTTCGTCTTTTATCTATATGTCTTTCTAAGTGTATGCTTGTATCTGGCTACCTACTTACATATCAGTCTATCTATCTATCTATCTATCTATCTATTTATCTATCTTTGTGTATGTATCTTTTTGTCTACTACCTTTCAACATCGAGAGAAGAACCTGTAAAATACACGAAGAAAATTTTATAGGAACGGTAGAAAGTAATCCTAGAAATGAAACCGCCTATTATACAGCGTTAGTTGTGTGTGTGTATGTGTGTGTGTGTGTGTGTGTGTGTGTGTGTGTGTGTGTGTGTGTATGTGTTCTTTGGCAGCCATTTTTCTTCCGTTGCTCGGTGGCAGAATCAGACAGTGCTACGGCTGACATTCATTCCATAGCACTTCTTCGTGACTAGCAGCGTATTCTAGTGCTAATCTCTTGTTACAGTTCCGTATTCAAGATGGAGAGATGCTAGTGTTAAGTTAAAGTGAACGGAGTATTGGCTGGGAGCGGAGGATATAGAATTAACCCTATCCCATGCTGGCGATGTACGAAGGAGGAGGGGTGGTGTAGTGAGAGAGAGAGAGAGAGAGAGAGAGAGAGAGAGAGAGAGAGAGAGAGAGAGAGAGAGATTTCCCACCCCATTCAGCTTGATGGGTGAATGGACAAATGAAGGCAGAGTAGAGGGTCGATTTTATTATTATTATTTATCTATTTATTTTACCAAGGATAACCATTTTCATCATCATCACTAGACACGTCGAACTCCATGCAATATTTTTTTTTTTTTTTTTTTTTTTTTCCTTTTTTTTGAAGTGACAGTTCCTTACGGTGAAAACAGACCTACTATGGTATATCCACCCCTTCAGTGCGATGATGTGGTTTTATATTCTCTCTGCCTCAAGACAAATTTCTTTAAGGATGTCTGGTACTGAAGGGGTTAATGAGCATCTTGGGAAATCCATCCAGTTCACAGTCTCTCTTTAGGTTAGTGGAATAATGTGTTGGTTGAAAAAAATAGAGAAGAATTGTTATTGTAGTGAAAGGGTTAAGACACGGATGAAGGAAGGGATAGAGAGGGAAGGAAAGGCTCGGGAAGGTGGAGGGATGGAGGGATGGGATGGGTGAGGGATGGAGCAGATGTATTGGGGTGAAATAAAAGTTTTCATGTGTGTGTGTGTGTGTGTGTGTGTGAGAGAGAGAGAGAGAGAGAGAGGTGGACACGGGAGAAAGGAAGGAAATGTAGGGGAGGAGTGAAAGGGGAGATTAGGGAGGGTAAAATAAAAGAGTAGTGTTTAATATAATGTAAGAGATGTGGTCTGTCCCCTCATATCCTCACTCTCACCCCTCATCTCTCACCCCTCACATCCTCACCCCTCATCTCTTGCGTTCCTGCTTTACCCCGCATCTCTTACCCTCTCACATCACCCCCTCACCCCTCCTCCTGACTCCTCCTCCTCCTCTCAATCATCACCCCTCATCCCCTCCTCACCCTGACCACCCCCATCCCCTCTTCACCTCACTCCCCATCTCTCACCCTGTCACCCCTCATCCCACGACATTTCACCCCCACCCCTCAATCCCTCCCTCACCTGTCATCCATTACCACATTTCAACGCGTCGCTCCTTCCTCCCCTCCCCTTACCCCTGTTATCATATCCTACCACTTATCTCTCACCCTTCACCCGTCTGTCACCCATCACCACACTGCCCACCACCGTCATCCTTGTCACCCTTCACCCCTGTCCCCTCCCTACCCCTCACCCCTATCCCCTCCCTGCCCTTCACCCCTGCCTCACTCCACACCCAATGCTTCCTCCTTCCCAGCCCTTTCTTCCCCACAAGTAATTTAGGTCCTTAGCATAACTACTTTATCGCAACAGAAGGGCTCGTTAAGGAATGGTAGGGCTTTTGTTGTCTGTCCCTGCCCACCCCTCACCCCTCACCCTTACCCTCCCACCCCTCCCTTCACCCCTCACCCTCACTCACTTCACCCCTCCGTTTCCCACAGTCTCACCGTCTCACCCAGTCCCTCATCCACTCATCGTTTTCTTTCACCCTTACCCTCACCCTCACCACACCTCTTCACTTCCCCTCACCTCCTCCTCCTTCTCTCTCATTACAGTTCTTCCTCCCTTTATTCCTCCCTCTCCTCCCTTCCCTACATCCCTCCCTTTGTCATTCCTCCTCCTTCCCTCAATCAGTCTCTCCCTCTCAGATTCCCTCCATCTCTGCATTCTTCTCTCCCTTCCTTCCTGATTGCCAGTCCCCCCCCCTCGCCCTTCATTAGATTCTCTCTCTCTCTCTCTCTCTCTCTCTCTCTCTCTCTCTCTCTCTCACCTACCTACCTACCTTCCTGATTGCTACCATTGCTACCACTGTTCCTTCCCCAATCCCTCTCCCCCTTCTGTTTCCCTCCCCCTTCCTCTCCTCCTCCCTCTCACCCTCTCCTTCCTTCCCTCCCTGATTGCTACGTTCCTCCTTTCCTTCATATCTTTCTCCATCCATTCTTCTCTTCTCCTCCCTTTCCTTTCCTCCCCATCTCCTTACCTGCTTCCCTCTTCTCCGACCCTCCCTCTTCTTCTCTCCCTGATTGCTACCTCCCTCCCTTCTTCCCTTCCTATCTTTTTCCATCCATTCCTCTTTCCTTCACCCTCTCTCCCTCCCCTTTCCCTCCCTCCCTTCCTTCTCCAGAATTCAATTAGAACAGTTATTCTCCACTTGTCCCTCCCAATTACGTCTGTCCCTCCCCCTTTCCCTCCCTCCCCCTCCTTCATCCTCCCCCTTCCTCTCCTTCACCTTCCACAGCCATATCCTCATCTGCCTCCTCCATAATCTCCCATGATCCTCCCTTCCCCCTCCGTCCTCTCCTTCTCCCCCTTCCCCTACCTCCCATACCCTCCACTCCCCTCTCATACACTCCCCCTCCCCTCCTTTCCTTATATCCTCCCTCCCTCCCTCTCCTCCCATATCCACTCTTCCCTCTTAGCCCTCCCCTCCCCTTCCCCTTTTCATATCCCCCATCTCCCTCTCTCATATCATTCCTACATTCTTTTCACCTCCTACCCCCTCATCGTTTATCTTCCAGCACTTCCTCCTCCTCCTTCTTTATCCCCGCACTCCTCTCTCATATCTTCCTCTTCTCCTCCCCTCCTTCCTTCCTTCCTCTTCCTTCGTTCTCCATTCCCTTACATCCATCAATCCCTCGTTCCATTATCTTCCCCTCCCTCTCCCACTTTCTTCCTCCTTCCTTCTATCCTTCCATCCTTCCTTCATTCATTCATTCACTGCTTCATACCTTCCCTTCCTCCCTCCCTCCTATCCTTCCTTCCTTCCCCATTATAACTATGCTCAAACATACCTTAAGTAAATATTTAAACTGACAACACCTTCGCTGGGGTAACTATTTTATTCCATTTTACTATTATCATTATTTTTATTTGCCTGGGGAGACCTCTTGTAGTGAAGGGGTGAAGTTACCTGCCTTTATACCTGGCTAATTAAGGGTTTGTTTGTTTGTTTTGTGGTGATAATTTTGTGGATGTGTTTTTGGTTGTGATTCTCTCTCTCTCTCTCTCTCTCTCTCTCTCTCTCCCTGCTCCTTCCCTTTTCATCTTTTTTTTTTTTCTCACTATTCTTCCTAGTCCTGTTTTTTTCTTCCTCCTTTCTTTCCTCCTCCTCTTCCTTTCTTTCCTCCTCCTCTTCCTTTCTTTCCTCCTCCTCCTCCTCCTTTCTTTCCTCCTCCTCCTCCTCCTCCTCCTCCTTTCTTTCCTCCTCCTCCTCCTCCTCCTCCTCTTCCTCCTTTCTTTCCTCCTCCTCCTCCTTCTTTATTCCCCAGTGACATTTTTCCCTCAACTTTCTTCCCTCTGAGACCCGTTGCTGAAGTGTTCCCTCTTGACACATCTTCTTCCTCTTCCTCCTCATCTTCCTCCTCCTCTTCTTCCTCTTCCTCATCATCTTCCTCCTCTTCTCCACTCGATTTTTCTTCCTCTTTCACACAAGGTTTCTTTTCGTCCTCTCTTTCTTCTTTTCCTTCTGGTTTCAATTCGTTTTCTTTCCCTCTTGGTTCCTTTTCCTCTTCCCAGTTCATTCTACCTCTTTCCTTCTCGGTTCCTCTTCCTCTTCCTCACTTGATTCTTCCTCCTCTTCTTCATCTTTTAGATCTTCTAATTAGTTCTTCCTTCCTTCCTTCATTTCTTTTTCTTTCTTCCTTCCGTCCTCCTCTTATCCATCCATCCATCCCTCCTTCCATCTTTCTCTCCTTATATCCTCGTGTGTGTGTGTGTGTGTGTGTGTGTGTATGAGGGTGGGGGGGGCCAGGTAGCATACACAAATACACAACCAGAAATCAGTGAAGATGTCCGGGATTATAATATACGGATTAATTTGCACGTTAGCTTCACCTGTATATCCGGACAGGTGAGATAAATACACACCTGTGCCGAATACCTGCCCTTTTTTTTAATCAAACCCTTCAGCCCAAGGACGCACCTTTTTTTATTCTTGCTACCCCAGACGATTTTATATTGGGAGTTATTTTTATTATTATTATTATTTATTTTTTTTTTACCTGCAAGGATTAGGGAATGGGTTAGAGGAGGACGAGGAAAAGGGGAAGGGTGAGAAGAAAAGGGAGAGAGAGAAAGAGGGACATAGACAGACAGACAGGCAGACAAACAGAACATTTTTGGCCACTGAAATAGCGAAATACCGTTTATATTAACTCCATAGACCTTTTTACTCTTCCATCCTTGACCGAAATACACGAACAGACTATTAAATACTTGTCTTTTTTTTTTTTTTTTTTTTTTTTTTTTTTTTTTTCTAGGAAGAAGTGAGATGCAGAAATAAGTTTGCATTTTCTTACCTTTATCTTTTCTGTAAAACCAAAATTACATGATAATTTTTCCCCTCTAAACCAAGCCTTCTTATTGCAGGACGAAGGAAGGCCAAGGGAAGATCGACGCTCTCCTTGTCCTTCCTCCAAAACAGAAAAATAATTACGACGTTAAATAGTTGATAATTTTATAGTCGAGTAATTATGAATCTCTTATTGAGGATTGTGAAAGAAGTGTTGGGCCCCGAAGAACGTAATACTGGGTTTCGAAAGTTAGTGTTCGTGTCTCGTTGTTTATCGTAAGGGGGAGAGTTGATGGGGCCTTCGCGTGGTGGCATTGGTATACCTGGGCAGCTTCCGGATATACAAAGGTCCCTCGGCTCCTTCCCTGTCCCCCGGAAGGTGTTCTCTAAGGGTGGAAAATATCGGCTTCCCTGAAACAAAATTTGCCATTGGAGGTGTTAGTGTCTACGATCTCTCTCTCTCTCTCTCTCTCACGTGATCAAAGGGGAGCATCGTCCAGGCTGCACTAAGACTTAATTGACCCGGATGCTCACTCACACACACACACACACACACACACACACACACACACACACACACACACACACGCACACACACACACACACACACACACACACCTCGCTGGTGCAGTGGTAACGTTCTCGCTTGCCAACTGGTGGACGGGAGTTCGCGCCTCGCTCAGGTTACGAAAAGTTTCACTGACGAAGTGGGTGGTTACTGTCCCCCTTGAGCAAGGGGACGGGTGTGTGCGTGTGTGAAGGTCACAGCCTTGCCCTTAGATCGGACTATATGAGCTCTCAGCTCCCTCCCGGGAGGGTAAAAGCTGACGATCACGACCATCAAGTGATCCTGACCGACCCGGTGCATTACACACACACACACACACACACACACACACACACACACACACACAAACACACACACACACACAAACACGCACACAGAGAGAGAGAGAGAGAGAGAGAGAGAGAGGCATGGAGGATAAAAAGAAACAAAAGATGAAAAAAAAAAAAAAAGCAAACTGGAGGCTCCCCAAGGGGGAATCACACCGCCGCAAACCGATACATATCTAGCGCGGGTCGGAATATGACCATGACCTTGACCTACTTTCATCAATTTCGAACTCTTAGGAAATTTTCATCCCTACTACACACCTGTAAAATTTTGTGATGATAACTTGAGCGGTTGCGAAGTTGTCGTGCTAACAGACACACTAGACTGACAGACAAACTGAAAACAATACCAGCTTGGCTATCGCGTCTGGTAAACAGGAAGGAATGAAGGAAGTAAGTACGAAAGCAATCTAGGATAGTGCTGGACGTATATTATTCTCTCAAAGCAGACTTAAAGCGAAGAGAGAGAGAGAAAGAGAGAGAGGAGGAGGAGGAGGAGGAGGAGAGGTAATAGAGGCGGTGGTGCGGGAACTGTAAAGCAGATGTAACACCTCATTCATATGCACGCACATGTCGCCACGTACATACGTACACACGTTCTCACACAGGCATAGACCTACCTACAGTATGCATATTTCTAGATTCACACCAAAATACTTCATACATGTACACACATTCACCTGGATATATATATATATATATATATATATATATATATATATATATATATATATATATATATATATATATATATATATGTGACTGACTCTGGGCATAGGCTTCACAGCCTGATTTCAAGGCCCAGTAGTCCTCCTACGTACCACACACCTCTACATGTCACCACTTCGGCGCTAACACCCATCGTCCATACTGAATACATGCTAGGGCTGTCTCATATAGGACTGGTGTATTGGTATTAGCGGGGGTATTTTTACGACATGTCGGCGGGTCTTCCGGTAGATCATTAAAGTCTGATTTTAAGAAATTCAAATCCTTAAACTGTTCCCTGCCTCAGCGGGATTTGAACCCGGGTCCGTCAGGACTGCAGGCCAACTCTCTACCGATTGAGCCATATATATATATATATATATATATATATATATATATATATATATATATATATATATATATATATATATATATATATATATATATATCCATCATCCAATCCTACATTGCCCCATGAGGAGCGTAGGAGCCCGGGGCTAGGCAGTTGGTCCCGACATTTAAGATGAGAGTGACTAGCGTCATTCATCCCTGAGTGGCATTACATGAGCAGTCAACCCCAACCACACCTTGGATATAAACCTTCACCGGCTTAATCCGATTGGAGCGCAATAATTACTCACTAAAGCACCAGGCGCCAAAATTTGGTTATATAGTTACCACCCAGAGTAGTAAATGGTTTCCTGGTGCACAGGAAACCATTTGGCTTGTCACTCAGTGTAGAGACCCACATGCTGAAGGAAGTGGAAAGAATGAAGGAAAGAAAGACAGAAGAGGATTGTAAAGTCACCCGTAGGCAGAAGGACAAGGAAAGAATGAATGAAAAAAAAGACAGAAGAGAATGGAAGGAAAGAAGGATGGAGAGGAAAGGGCAGACACCCGAGAGCAGCACTACATCGAGTGAGTGGATGGTGAGCGCCCCCACCTACCATATATATATATATATATATATATATATATATATATATATATATATATATATATATATATCATCAGCCGTTTTAGTGACCTGCAGGACCGGCCTATCCCGACCGAAGAGGGGACGATACAGCCAATGTATTTCTACTTAGTGGCTTAGGCTGTCTGGTAGAGATTGTTTGTAGGGTGAGAAGTGCTTGTAAGTGTAATTGTAGTGTTAGAGTGGCTTTGGATGTGTATGTAGTCTGTGAACCAAGTGTAATCGGCCCGCGCAACCCTACTGGGTGCAAGCATACTTTATAGTATGCGACACTGGTTCAACCACAGCACCCCTGATGTCCGCCAAGCAGTACGTGGCCAGAAGAACGCTCCCAAAGTTTATTACCCTGGCGGGGCGCGAACCCTCGTTCTTCAGTGTACGAAAACGCACACGTTACTATATATATATATATATATATATATATATATATATATATATATATATATATATATATATTTGTGTGTGTGTGTGTGTGTGTGTGTGTGTGTGTGTGTGTGTGTAATTATTAGTAATTACTCCTGTCCATTGTATGTGTATACGTGCTTAGGCATGAAAGTCCATTTGTGGGAATTTTCGCTTTTGTACAGGAATACGATCACACACACACATTCACATACATACATATATAAATATAGGCGCGGATGTATACATGTGGGAAAAGCACACACAAAGCCTACACATGTACGCACACACACACACACACACACACACACACACACACACACACACACACACACACACACACACACACACACACACAGCAACACAATCTCTCTGTTTGTTTCGTGTGTTTATTTTGGGCGGGTATGAGTTTGTGTTGTTTGTGTGCGCGGTGGTTAGACTGGTGTGGGTGTTTGGTGCTTTTACATGTGTTGATTGTCGCATGTGTGTGTGTGTGTGTGTGTGTGTGTGTGTGTGTGTGTGTGTGTGTGTGTGTAAAAGAGAGAGAGGGAGGGAGAGAGAGAGAGAGACTTCATGTGTATGTGTGTATATATGTATGGTGTATGTATGTATGTGCCAGATGTGCATATGCATGTGTGTTAGTTAATATGACATTCATCTCTAAGCTTTGTCATTTTTTCTCAGTATTCCTTTACACATGGCATTTCACATTTTTTATTTTTTTAAAAATATATATCCCTTTCATTATACATTTTTTTTCATTATGTTCTATTCATCTCTCTTTTCTTCGAACTTCAATTACACGAAAAGGCTGTATAAAATTTTCCCTGTTCACTTCTGCCGTTTTATTAATTTTCCTTCTGTCCTTCTTCTGTCTTTATTGCTTCTCTCATACGTACCCTGCGTGGGAAGAGAGAGAGAAAAAGTAGAGATGAGAGGGGGTGAAGGAAGGAAGGGAGGGGAATTGGAGAGAAGAGGAAGGACCAAAAGGAAGGGGGAAAAGGGAGAGGGGAGAGAGAGAAGGGTATAAGGGATGGGAAAAGAAGGAGAGGAGGGAAATGGGGAGGAGGTAGAAAGAAACGGTAGGGTAAATGAGGCAAAGGAAGGGAATAGTGAGGAAAGGAGAGAAAGAGGGGAAGGGAAGAGAGGAAGGATGAATGATTTGGAGGGAAGAGGAAATGTACTGTCAGTGGTGAAAGGAAAGAGAGAATGGAAGAGTGAGGAGAAGAGGTGAGGGAAAGGAGGGGAAGGGAAGGAGAGAAGGGAAGTTAAGATGACAGTGTAGAAGCAGTGAAGGGACTGGAAGGAAGATAGGGAAGAGGAGAGTGGAAGATGAGAAGTAATGGGGAAGGAGGAGGGGGAGGTGTAGTAAGAGACGGAAGGGAAAGCAGAAAGGAGGTAAGGGAAGAGGGGAGAGTAAGGATGGAAGGGAAAGGGAGGGAAAGGAAGGAAGGAGCAAGGGATGAGAGAGAGAAAGGGCTGAAGGAGAAAGGGCAGGGGATAGAAGAGAAGGAGGCCAAGGAAAAGGGATGAGAAGGGAGCAGAGGAGAAGGAAGGGAGAATCAGAATGAAGGGAGATGGTAGGGACAGAGGAGGAAGGGGAAGCAGAAGGGAATAGGAAAAAGCGTGAAGGGAAGGGAGGGGATCAGGAGGGATAAAGAGAGGGAGAAGGAGACAAGAGAAGGAGGAGAGGGAGATAGGAGAGGTGAAAGAAAAGGGTAGGGAGAGAGAAAGGAATAAGAGAAGTATGCATGAGGGGAGGGGAAGGGAGAGAAAAGACTAAGAGAAGGAGGGAGGGAAGGGAGTAAAGAGAAGGAGGGAGGGAGGGAATAAGAGGAGGCAGGAGGGAAGGGAAGAGAATAAGAGAAGGAGGGAGGAAGCGAAAGAGGGAGGGAGGGAAGGGAATAAGAGAAGGAGGGAGGGAGGGAAGGGAATAAGAGAAGGAGGGAGGAAGGGAAGGAGGGAGGGAGGGAATAAGAGAATGCAGGAGGGAAGGGAAGAGAATAAGAGAAGGAGGGAGGAAGGGAAGGAGGGAGGGAGGGGAAGGGAATAAGAGAAGGAGGGAGGAAGGGAAGGAGGGAGGGAGGGAAGGGAATAAGAGAAGGGGAGAGGAAGGGAAGAGAATAAGAGAAGGAGGGAGGGAGGGAAGGGAATAAGAGAAGGAGGGAGGGAGGGAAGGGAATAAGAGAGGGAGGGAGGGAGGGAAGGGAATAAGAGGAGGAGGAAAGGAAGGGAATAAGTGAAGGAGGGAGGGAAGGAAGGGAATAAGTGAAGGAGGGAGGGAAGGAAGGGAATAAGAGGAGGAGGGAGGGAAGGGAATAAGAGAAGGAGGGAGGGAAGGGAATAAGAGAAGGAGGGAGGGAAGGGAATAAGAGAAGGAGGGAGGGAAGGGAATAAGAGAAGGAGGGAGGGAAGGGAATAAGAGAAGGAGGGAGGGAAGGGAATAAGTGAAGGAGGGAGGGAAGGGAATAAGAGAAGGAGGGAGGGAGGAAGGGAAAAAGAGAAAGAGGGAGGAAGGGAAGGAGGGATATATTATTAAGGGAGGAGATGGGAAGGGTCACAGACGGCCGCTGACCCCTTATGACCTTCCCCTCCCCCTCCCCCCCTCTCTCTCTCTCTCTCTCTCTCTCTCTCTCTCTCTCATTTTATCTCCCCCCTCTCCCTCCTTCTTTCCCCCCTCTTTAATTCTTGTACCATCTCTCTTTACCACATGTTTCTCTTTAATCTCTCTCTCTCTCTCTCTCTCTCTCACTTCTCTCTCTTCTTGCTTGTTCCTCTTCTCTCTCTTTTTCTCCCTGTGTCTGTTCGTTTTCCTTTCTTCCTCCTCCACCTCTCTTCTTTCTCTTCTTTGTTTCTTTACTTTCCACTCATTTTTCTCCCCATCTTTCTTCCCTCGCTCCTCTTCTTTCTCTTTTCGCCATCTCTTCTGCTTTCTCTCTCTCTCTCTCTCTCTCTCTCTCTCTCTCTCTCTCTCTCTCATTATCCCCTTCCCTCTTGTTTTACACATTTTCCCATCCCTCTCTATTTCCAATTTTTTTCCTGCATTCCTGTATTTATCCACGCTTGCCAGTCATCTCTCTGTCTGTCTGTCTCTGTCTCTGTCTCTCTCTCTCTCTCTCTCTCTCTCTCTCTCAAGCTCTGCACGTGGATTCATCTCTGCAATTTAACTTAAAATCATCCCCCTCCCCCTCCCCTCCCGCCCCCACCTTCCTCTCCCCTCTCCCAACCCCAGAGTGCATGTTGGCTCTTCCCCACCACTCCCCCTTCCCTTCCCCTCCATAGCCTTACCCCTTCCCCTCTCCCCCTTCCCCATACCCTGCTCTAACCCCCTACCCTTTCACAACCTAGCCACCCCCAGCCTAAGCATATGTTGTCTATCCTTCCCCTCCATCTCCCCTTCCCCTCCCCTGCTCCTCCCCTTGCCCTTTTCATCCCTATTGCTTTTCTACCCTTGTCTTTAACCCATAGGATAGTTAAGTTATTTATCCCATCCATCCATCATCCAATCCTATGTTGCCCCATGAGGAGCATAGGACCCCGGGGTTAGGCAAGTTGGTCCTGACACTTAAGATACTATGCAAATAAGCGTTGTGTGTGTGTGTGTGTGTGTGTGTGTGTGTGTGTGTGTGTGTGTGTGTGTGTGTGTTCACATTTGACCTCCTCGGATTTCGACGTGCCATACATCAAACCAAGGTCTTGACCTTGCATCAGACAACGCGGAACGAGTAGCTGACAGCGATGGTGCGTAAATTATAACTGCGTTCAGTCATTTGCGGGCGAGCCAGGCGCATTTTTGTGCCAGATTTTTCGCCAGACATTGGGAACCCTCTACATGTCATACCGCTGGGTGGAATGAACCGTAATTTGGCATGATGTCAGAGAGGTCCACCTCAAGGTTAGTGTCAGTGCGTGTCTCGAGGACAAGCGCTTAGTCGGGCCGCCAAGCACTTGTCTTCGCTGTAACAGTCACGAAAGGACCAACAGGTCTGTTGCTATTTGCTTGCTGTTTGCTTTCCTTTGTACTCCTTCACACCCCTGCCCTACCCTTCCTCTCCCCCCTCACCTTATCACAATCCCCTTTCTCACCGTTACCTCCCCCTTAGATGCATGTCGTCTGTACCCTTCCTTTTACCCCCTACCCCTTCCCACCATCCCCCTACCCCTCCCCATTCCCTTACCTTTTACCCCCTCCAAACTCTATCCAAACTCCCTCCCCCTTCACGCCACCCTCCCCAAATGCACACACTATCTCTACCTCTCCCTCTCCCTCTCTTTCTTCCCCCTGCTCTTCTCGTTCCTTCTTCACCACCCAGTCTTAACTAACCCCCTCCCCTTTCACAACACAGCCACTCCTCCAAGTGCATGTTGCCTACCCCTTCCCCTCTCCTACCCCCTCCCCTATCCAATCCCTATCCTCCATCCACCACCCCTTCCCCCTACCCCACCCTTCCATCTCCCCTACCTTACTTCCACCACCCCTCCTCCCCTCCCCCCATCTCTCGCTCCCTTCCCCTCTCCCCTTCCCCCTCCCTTCCCCTCTCTCCTTCCCCCTCCCTTCCCTTCTCCTCTTCCCCCTCTCTCGCCTCCTTCTCCTCCCCCCCTCCTCCTTCCCCCTCCCAATGTTCTGGTAGTGAGTCTTCTTTATCGCTTTGCCAGGCCGCCGGCTCTTACGCTTTCACCAGACCCCCGCCACGATTTCATTACGTGATTATTATCCCTTATTTTTTAGCCAGCATCCCTATCTTTTTCGTGGCGTGACAGGCGGCGAGGGGTGACTGAACTAACTTGCTGCTGCTCCTTGTGTCCTTTGGCTGTGACGACAGTGCTTGTTTCCGTCTGTTTTTGCCGTCATTTGTTAAGAAAAAAAGCTTGGATGGCGACAGCGACGACGGCGACGATGATGATGATGATGATAGTGGTGGTGGTGGCATTTGCAATTTTTTGCCTGCTTGCCATATTTTGCTCATTACTGCTTGGCCTTCAGCGACATCGTTCCCCAGAGACTTGTTCTGATTGCTGAATACAGAATTTAAATAAGCTCATTATGTACTGTGTCTGCATTCTTTATGTACGGTATTTGTTTATCTATTCATTTTTAGCCTGTATATGCTTTTCTGTATTTGCTTGCCATATTGAAGCCATTCCTGCTTGGCCTGAAGGGATGTCGCTTTCCTTAGTGAATGTCTCGTCATTCTCGGTTGCCACGCTTAGCTGTGGGCCAGAGCAACGGACTTAACGGTCATGTGCTTAAAACTTGGGTCGCGAAGAGAAAGGCTTTTTTTTTTTTTTTTTTTTTTTTTTTTTTTTTTTTTAAAGCGAACATTTATAAAGCATCCAAGATTATTAGGTGTTAGCACTCCGCACTGCACATCACAGCCTGCAGTCAGCGGTGGTAAAGAGAGGCCGGACAAATGACAACTTCGTCTCGTACTTCAGAAATTACCGTCAAAACTGGGGAGTTGCTTTCCTCCTCGTGGTGTAAGTTACAAGCATACGGCCCTTCATCACAATAAACTATTCTGTGCCTCATCGCGTCTTTTATGACATCGTTGTAACAGACTCTCACGCCACATGAGCATTACTGCCATATCCACTTGCTGATCTACTTGATAACCTCTTGGCGGCTACGCATTGCATACATTTTACTTTGTTCCAGTAATTTATTTTATTTTCTCTCACAGAAGGCAGATAAAAGGTAAATTTACTTCGTTTCTTGACATTTCCATTGAAGAGCCAAGCCACTTATCCAAGTTGGGCACACCCTATGTAAGTGAGAGCATTGACGATTAGGAGAAAGTTGGTGAGAAGACAGAACCCTGAAGAACACCATTATCACCAGCCTTAGAAGGAAAGTAGCCGTCTGCAACAGCGGTGATTTATACAACGACCTGAGGAGAACTTAGAGATGAAACGGCAGAAGCGGGATATAAACCGTAGGAATGTAGTTTTGGATATTAGATCTAGTCTTGCACAAATTTTTAGAGACCCTCATACTGTGTTTCTGTGCCACTTAAGGCTCTCTGGCTGTGTCGTGCATAAAGGGGCCAGATAACTACTTCTACGAGTCGTTTTACTCTGTGTGTTTTTCTACTTATGGGCACCAAATTCTTGCGTGCGGTGGGATGGGGGCACCCTACTTCTCTTGTTGTGTCCATTTTTCTTTCTTCTTCTCACTCCGGGTATCTTTTACACACACATTTTTCTCGTTGATTTTCCCCTCTTACCATTCATACTTTTCTTCACTTCTGATTCTTTTTTTTCCTCATGGCATATATTTTACACCCTGGTTTTTCTCTTTATCGGTTATCTCATCATTTCCACCTTTCACCTTTTTTTTTTTTTTTTTACCACACCAGTGATTTATCCACACTCATTTCACGTCTCCCACTCTAGTGATGTGCTCCCCTACTTCTCTGGTGTGTAAGGGGCAGCAAATGGGTACTTCTCTGGTGTGTAAGGGGCAGCAATGGGTACTTCTCTGGTGTGTAAGGGGCAGCAATGGGTACTTCTCTGGTGTGTAAGGGGCAGCAATGGGTACTTCTCTGGTGTGTAAGGGACAGCAATGGGTACTTCTCTGGTGTGTAAGGGGCAGCAATGGGCACTTCTCTGGTGTGTAAGGGGCAGCAATGGGCACTTCTCTGGTGTGTAAGGGACAGCAATGGGTACGTCTCTGGTGTGTAAGGGGCAGCAATGGGTACTTCTCTGGTGTGTAAGGGGCAGCAATGGGCACTTCTCTGGTGTGTAAGGGGCAGCAATGGGTACTTCTCTGGTGTGTAAGGGGCAGCAATGGGTACTTCTCTGGTGTGTAAGGGGCAGCAATGGGCACTTCTCTGGTGTGTAAGGGCCAGCAATGGGCACTTCTCTGGTGTGTAAGGGGCAGCAATGGGTACTTCTCTGGTGTGTAAGGGGCAGCAATGGGTACTTCTCTGGTGTGTAAGGGGCAGCAATGGGTACTTCTCTGGTGTGTAAGGGGCAGCAATTGGGCACTTCTCTGGTGTGTAAGGGGCAGCAATGGGCACTTCTCTGGTATGTAAGGGGCAGCAATGGGTACTTCTCTGGTGTGTAAGGGGCAGCAATGGGTACTTCTCTGGTGTGTAAGGGGCAGCAATGGGTACTTCTCTGGTGTGTAAGGGGCAGCAATGGGCACTTCTCTGGTGTGTAAGGGGCAGCAATGGGTACTTCTCTGGTGTGTAAGGGGCAGCAATGGGTACTTCTCTGGTGTGTAAGGAGTCCAAACAAATATTTTAGGACCCTATTTACATTTCCCTCCTTATGCCCCCAATTCTCATCTCATTATTAACCCCTTCGGTCCGATGAATTATTTACATTTTATCCATGTTATGTGGGGACGAATTTATTTATCCTAGGAAGTATTTTGTAACTGTTGAAATAGATATGTCTTATACCAATTCCTTTACTAGTAATGTCATCTCCTAACCTGAGTAAAGTGAACGGGTAAAAGAAAGAAGTGTAAATACCTACTCGGGTTGAAGGTGTGTGTGTGTGTGTGTGTGTGTGTGTGTGTGTGTGTGTGTGTGTGTGTGTGTGTGTGTGTGTGTGTGTGTGTGTGTGTGTGTTTAGCCTCCCTATAAATACATTTGTCTGTGTCTGTCGTGGCTTTAACCGGATCTGCTTGTGTCTGTCTGTGTCAATCCGCGTGCCGTGTTTGTATTCGGTTCTGTGTGTGTGTGTGTGTGTGTGTGTGTGTGTGTGTGTGTGTGTGTGCGTAAAACTCTCGCGTGCTTTATGATGTGGGCAGCTCTGCATGACCCTTGTCTGGTGGTGACGTCACTGGGCCACCTGACATGCACTCCAGTTTATTTCATTCCCCCAGTGTATTATCGTATTGAAGGGATATTCTCTCTCTCTCTCTCTCTCTCTCTCTCTCTCTCTCTCTCTCTCTCTCTCTCTCTCTCTCTCTCACACACACACACACACACACACACACATTTTTTTTAAGTTTCTGACAACGCAGTAACACCATCCTCACTTTATTCACACCACTCACATCCACACCACTCACCATCCACACCACTCACCATCCACACCACTCACCATCCACACCACTCACCATCCACACCACCACTCACCATCCACACCACTCACATCCACACCACTCACCATCCACACCACTCACATCCACACCACTCACATCCACACCACTCACCATCCACACCACTCACATCCACACCACTCACATCCACACCACTCACTATCCACACCACTCACATCCACACCACCACTCACCATCCACACCACTCACAACAGCTTAACCCGCTTACCAGGACCCACTGAATGCTTGAGTGGTCATAATGCAGAACCCTGTAATCCACAGGTCGCAGGTTCGATCCAGGCGTGAGTTAGCCCCTTTTGCACGAGTTTTTTTTATTATTATATTTAAATCTTGCAATCTCCACACGTCTTTTATTGAGCTTGAGCCTTCGGACTTCATCATCATCATCATCAACATCATCATCATCATCATCATCATCATCAACATCATCATCATCATCATCATCATCATCATCATCATCATCATCATCATCATCATCATCAACATCATCATCATCATCATCATCATCATCATCATCATCATCATCATCATCATCATCATCATCATCATCATCATCATCATCATATACTACTCAGTCGATCACACCTTTCTCCAGTCACAGCTGGCACTTTATCCCTATCCACACCACTCACTATCCACACCACTTGCTATCCACACCACTCACCATTCACATCACTCACTATCCACACCATTCACATCCACACCACTTCCTATTCACACCACTCACTATCCACACGACACATACACACCACTTACCATCCAAGCCACCCACATCCACACCACTCACTTCCACACCACTCACATCCACACCATTCACACTGCTGTTCTATCCACACATGTCACCTCCACACCTCTCACCACGTATGGGAGGGGTTTTGGCAGCATTTGGCGTACGTATGAGGACTGCTGGGTGTTTGGTCAGTCTGTTATCCGAAAGAATGCAGGATCGATTTCAAACTGGGACAGGGAATAGTTTGTGAATCTGAAAATTTGGTGGAAGGTCCGTAGATTTTTTTCCCACCAGACCCTATGATGTGTCATATAAACTCCCATTAATACCATCACACCAGTGCTGAAGGACGCGATCCGTATTCAGTATGGACGGTGCGCCTTAGCTCCGAGGTGGTGGCATGTGACGGTGTGAGCGCCTAGGACTGCTGGGTCTCATGGAACGATCTAAGTCAAAGTCGAAAGTTGGGGACATTAAAACTTCAAAAAAAGAAAAAAATATGCTGGAGTCGAATACATAAAACACACACACACACACACACACACACACACACACACACACACACACACACACACACACACACACACACACACACACACTAATATAACTGTACCCGTACCACCCACCACCCGCACTACTTACCACCCACACCTTTCAGCTCCCCACCCCTCCCCCCCTAAACCCCTCTCTCCCCACTCCCCCCTCTCCCCACTCACCCGGCTCCCTCCGGACTCTTAAATAAACACCTCATAAGGAGCTGGGGTCTCACACGGCGTTATGAGTGGGGCGACTTTATGAGTGGTGCGGGAGGGAAGGAGTGGGGAGTGGGGAAGGAGGAGTGGGGAGTGGGGAAGGAAGAGTGAGAAGGGAGGAAAGGAGGAGTGGGGAGGGAGGGAGGAAGGAGTGGGGAGGGAGGGAAGGAGTGGGGAAGAAGGGAAGGAGGAGTGGGGAATGGGGAGGGAGGGAGAGTGGGAGAAGGTAGGGGGAGGATGAGTGCGTGAAATTGCATGGGAACTTTGGGTGGGGGAGAGGAGTTGGAAGATGTGAGAGTGTGTGGGGGAAAGAGGAGAATAGTGGGGAGAAGGGGGGGAGTGAGGGAGGAGGATTGTGGAGTATAATGTGATGAGAAGAAGAGGAGGTGTGAGGAAGGGGGAGGGGAGGGAAGGAGGAGTGGGGAAGGGAGAGGGGAGGAGTGAGGGAGTAAGTGACTAAACGGTGAAGAATAGGGAGGGGGAGTGTGGGTGTGGGGGGAATGGGGAAGGAACCGGGGGAGCGAGGGGAGAAAAAGAGGGGGAGGGAATGAGTGTGTAGGAATGAGCTGGTGCGCAAGAGAGGTATGAGAATGAGGGAGGAGAGAGGGAGGGGGAATGTGGAGGGTCTGGGAGCGTAATATTTGGCGTGAGGAAGTGGAGTAAGATATGGGGGAGGGAGGAGGGAGGGGAAGTGAAGGTGTGAGGAAGGGGATAGTGAGGGAGAATTGTGGAGTGGGGAGAAAAAATGAAAGTGGAGAGTGGGGTAGGGGAAGAGGTTGGAAGGTTACGAAAGAAAAAGAATGTGGATTACTGAATGGTGGAAGACTTGTCAATATGGGGTTGGTATTAGAGGACGTGTGGATATGTGGATGGAAGTGAAGGAGAAAAAGGGCGGATGGTTAGATGTGGAAGGTTGGTGGATATGGATGGATGGATGGATGGTCGCGAAAAAGAGAAAAGATATATAAATGCTCAGTTGGATTAGATGGATTTGAAAGTTAGATGGATGTGTGGATGAATTACATATGAAAAAAGAATGTACTTTTTTTTTTAAGATTGATGGATATATGAATGGAGATAGATAGATAGATAGATCGATAGAGAGAGAGAGAGGGGGGGGTTATGAAGAATGAATATAAACGTTTAAGATGGATAGTTAGTTGGATGGTTAGAGGTGGATAGTTAGGTGGATGGTTAAAGGTGGGTAGTTAGGTGGATGGTTAAAGGTGGGTAGTTAGGTGGATGGTTAAAGGTGGGTAGTTAGGTGGATGGTTAAAGGTGGGTAGTTAGGTGGATGGTCACTGCCTTCCACATACCGGCCCGGATCCGTCCCTTAAAGACGACCGTGCACAGAAATAGAGTGGACGGTGGACGAGCCTTAAAGTGGAAGGGACATGTGGATTTGTAGGTCACTTATGTAGGCCAGGTATGTGGAGTTGTGGGGCATTTATGTGGAGTTGTGGGGCATTTATGTGGAGTTGTGAGCATTTATGTGGAGTTGTGAGCATTTATGTGGAGTTGTGGGGTATTTATGTGGAGTTATAGGCTTTGATGTGGAGTTGTGGGCATTTATGTGGAGTTGTGGGGTATTTATGTGGAGTTGTGGGACATTTATGTGGAGTTGTGGGGTATTTATGTGGAGTTGTGGGACATTTATGTGGAGTTGTGATTGGGCATATATGTGGAATTGTAGGGCATTTGTGTGGAGTTGTGGGACATTTATGTGGAGTTATGGGGCATCTGTGTGGAGTTGTGGGGCATTTTTATGTGGAGTTGTTGGAGATTTACGTGGAGTAGGAGGTCATGTATGTGGAACTGAAAGTATAATTTTATGGTATTTATGTGGAAAGTAAATAAGTGGTTCAAGTGGAGGGCAGAATGTGGAAGTGGAAGCGTATACCCACCTTTTTTTCATTTTAATCAACTACCATCATAAATTTTATTCTTTTCGTTACTGATTTATTAAGGACCTCTTCTGTACTCCTTTCACCTTAACTTGGCCCAGATTTTCGCCCTGTTGCAGCTGTGTGAACGTAATTTTGTGGCAGAGGATAGTGTTACAGCTCTACGTAGTTTCCATTGCACTTCTTCGTGACTAGCTCCATATTCTAGTGTTCATCTTTTGCAACGATGGAGAGAGAACAATTTTGGGCCAAGTTAAAGTGAAAAGGGTATATTGGAGGGACCTTGAGAGAGAGAGAGAGAGAGAGAGAGAGAGAGAGAGAGAGAGAGAGTGACGTGGTCGAGTGGATAAAAAAAGAAAAAAGATAAAAGATAGGAAGCAGAGGAAGTAAGAGGGAGAGGGGAGGGGAGTAGGTGGAGGAGGAGGGAGTAGGGGTGGGAAGGGGACGGGGAGACTAGGAGGAGGTGGAACGGGGGAAGGGGAGGGAAGAGAGGAAAACGAAGAGGGGGAGACATAGGAGGGAAAGGGGGAAGGAAAAGAGGGACTTGGAGGAGGAACATGGAGGAAGAGAAAAGAGGGTGAAGGGGAGGGAGAGAGAAAGAGGGAAGATAGAGGCATAGGAAAGGAGGGAGAGAGGAAGAAGGAAGGGAAGGGATGGAGGGAGAGGGGAAAGCGAGAGAAGAAGGAAAGTGAGGGAATCGTAGGGTAAGAGGGGAAGAGATATGGGTCACAGAGGAAGGGGATGGAGAGGAGAGAGAGATGGAGGAAGAGGGAGGAGACGGGGGGAAGAAGAGGCAGAGGGAGAGAAAAGGGGGAAGGGGAAAGAGGGGGTAGGAGGAAAGTGGGAGAGAGGGGGAAGGAGGGAAGAGGGAGAGGGGGGAATAGGGGTAGGGAAGGGGGAGAGAGAGGCGGGAATGGGGGTAAGGAGGGAAGAGGGAGAGAGGGGAATTGGGGGAGGGAGGGAGGGAAGGAGAGGGGGGATTGGGGGGAGGGAGGGGGTGGCTTCCCGATCAAATAACCTGAGTTTTATTGACTTAAGACCTCCGGGGTGGGGGATATTGTCTCACTCACCCCACCCACCACTCTCACCACTCACCTCACTCACCACTGTCCCCACTCACCACTCTCCCCACTCCCCACTCTCCCCACTCCCCACTCTCCCCACTCCACACTCTCCCCACTCCCCACTCTCCCCACTCCACACTCTCCCCACTCACCACTCTCGCCAATAGCCTCTCTCACCACTCATCACTTACATTCATCATTCATCCCACTTACTACTCACCCCACTCACTACTCGCCCCACCACTCACTCCACTTACCACTCATCCTACTCAGCACACACATCACCTGCCACTCGTCTCACTCACCGCTCACCTCACTCACATCTCACCCCACTCAGTGATGACCTCACTCATTGCTCACAACACAGTCTCTCTCTCTCTCTCTCTCTCTCTCTCTCTCTCTCTCTCTCATCTCGTACAGGTGATGATGCAGGTTCTTCCATTATGTAGTGCCATCAGGGAGGTGGGTCTGTCTCCTACCCATATATGTTGTGCACGACCATAGCCTAGCCTGGGGCCCCTACGGGTGTGTGAGGGGGGTTAATATAGGAGTGGGTGTTGTCCGTTTGTTATTCTGGTCTGTTAGGCGAGTGTGCAGGCGTGCAGTGTAGAGTACCCCCCTCCCCCCACCCCTCCCTTTAACACTCCCTTTCCCCCCTCACCACTCCCTTTAACACTCCCTTTCCCCCCTCACCACTCCCTTTAACATTCCCTTTCCCCCCCACCCTTCCCTTTAACACTCCCTTTCCCCCCACCCCTCCCTTTAACACTCCCTTTCCCCCCCACCCCTCCCTTTAACACTCCCTTTCCCCCACCACTCCCTTTAACACTCCCTTTCCCCCACCACTCCCTTTAACACTCCCTTTACCATCCCTCTTCCCCTTCACTCCTCACTTTGCAATCACCATCACCCCTCACCACCCACTCCCTCTCCCTTTCATTTCTTCCCATCCCTCTAACTTCTTCCCTTCCCCCCTCATCTCTGTCTTTCCCACTCACGTCCCTTCCCGCTCACCACTCCCCTTCCCCCCTCACCTCTTTCTTCTCCCCCCTCACGTCTTCCCTTCCCCCTCACTTTACCCTTCCATGTACCTACGAGTATCAACCACAAAAGGACCAATAGTTGTGTCGCTAATTGGTTTCCTTTGTACTCCTTTCTGTTTTCTTTTTTTTTTACTTTTACCCTTTCCTTTCACTTCTTCCCTTCCCCCTTATCGCTTCCCTTCCCCCTTACCTCTCTCCTTCCTCCTTATCGTTTCCCTTTCCCCTTACATCTTTCTTTCCCCCTTGCACCTCCTTTTAATTCCTTCCCGTTCCCCTTCACTCCCCCACTCCTCCCCATCCCCTCACTCTACCCCTTCCCCCCTTCCCCTCCCCTTCACCACTTCCTCCCCACACCATATAAGCCGCCACACGTCCATGGTAGGGATGCGGACGTGAATGTATCCTTTCGGCCAGGTGAGGTTGCTGTACTTCCCCTTACCTCAGCCCACCTCACCTCACCTCACCTCATCTGTAGGTGAGGGGACGCTTGGAAGGTGGGGATGTGGGGGGGAGTGGGAGGGGAGAGAAGGAGGAGGGGAGGAGGAATAGGATGATGATTGTGATGGTGATGATTTAGTGGAGAGTTGGGGGTGGAGAATCGGAGGGAGAGGAGGAGAGGATTAATGATGATGGTGATGATGAGGAGGAAGAGGAGGAGGAGGTGATGATGGTGCAGAGAGAAAGGAACGGGATGAGAGAAGAGGAAATGAAGAGATAAAGATGGGTAGTGGGTGGGATTGGGGTGGGAAAAAGAAGCAGGTGAGGGGAAGGAGTGGGAGTGGTTGGGTGGGAGGGAAAATGAGAGTTAGAGGGGACTGGGAGTGAGGGGAAACGGAGAGTGAAAGTGGGAGAGAAAAGAGTAGGGTGTGGGGGAGGGGGAGTATGAGAGGAAGAGGCAATAAAAAAGAGAGGAAGGGGAGTGAGATGGAATGGGGAAGGGGGAAAGAGTGAAGAAGGTAGAGAGAGGGAGAATGAGTAGTAAATGTTTGGGAAAAGAGGAGAGAGGGGAGAATTGGTGAGGGGAAGGGGAGATAAGGAAGAGGGAGGAAATAAGCGTCAGTTCAGAAGAAAAGGAAAGGAAGGAAGGAAGGAAGGAAAGAGGGAGGAGGAGGTGAGGAAAATAAATGAGAGGAGAGGAAGAGGGAGAGTAGGGGACAACAGAGTAGGTGTAAGAAGAAGGAAATGATGACAGGGAGAGGAAAGCGAAAAGGGAAGGGGAGGGAGAGAAAGAGGTGGGAAGAGAGAAGAGGAAAGTAAGAGGAAGTATAAAGGAGAGATGGAGAGAGAAGAAAATGCATGGGGAGAAAATTAAGAAAAACAGAGAAGGAAGAGGAAATAAGAAGAGAGGAGGGGAGGGAAATAAAGAGGAGAGAGAGGAGAAAGAGGACAGGTGTAGGGAATGAAGAAGAGACGAGTAAGAGTGACCAGAGAGGAGAGTAAAGAGGAATAATAACAGATAAATCGAGAGGTAAGAGGTAAAGAAGAAAGAAGCGGAGGGATGAAGAGGAAGATTGAGGGGAGGAGGAAGGGATTAGGACAAAAAGATAAAGGAGAGGAGAAGAGAGAAGGAAACATGTTAAAAAGAATGAAGGAAGGAGAGGGAGGGAGAGAGAAGGATTGAGAGAGGAAAATAATGAGATAAAAGCGAAAAGTGAAAATTTGGGGGGGGGGGAGAGAGAGAGAGAGAGAGAGAGAGAGAGAGAGAGAGAGAGAGAGATGGCAAAATAAGATAAGGAAAACTTTACTCATAAGGTAATGGAAGGACGAAAGGGTTGGGCATGAGATGAGAAAGAAGGCAAGAGGGTGGGTGGGTGTGGGTGTGGAGATTGAGTGGCTGGGTGTGGCTGTGAGTGTGTGTGTGGGTGGGGGTGGGTGGGGGTGGGTGTTAGTATGGGTGCTGAGTATGAATGTGGATGTGAGTGTGTGTGTGTGTGGGTGGGTGGGTGGGTGTGGGTGTTAGTATGGGTGCTGAGTGTGAATGTGGGTGTGAGTGTGGGTGTTAGTGGGTGTGGGTGTGGGTGTGGGGTTGTGACAAGTGGTATTACTCTCCCGATGTAACCCCTTCAGTGCTATGACTCATCTTTTACTTTATTATTCCTACCACCTGATTATTTTACTTCAGGAGGGGCCCTTGTAGTGATAAAGATTAGATACCGTCTCCATTAACATCTTTATTACGAGTCTATGTATTATACTTTATTTATATTACCCTCTGACAGTGTTATCCTTGTCACCGCCAGACGATTTTGTTTGTGAAACCACTCGTAGTTTGGGGTTCAGGGTTTCAATAATTGTAGTGGGACGTTGGAAGGATTTAGTACTTTCTGTAAGGTTTGGAAGGAGCCGTTGTTGTATTGGTATCGCATTCACTCGGAACTGTAAGAACTCGGGCTGGTTAGACTCTTAGACAAAGTTGGTTTCCCTGTCGAGACATAGACAAAGCACCATATTTTACACACCTTCCTCACCACACCTCTCGCACACTTCACCGCGTGACCGCTTCACATCCAACCAGTACACCCCACCAGCACATCATACCACTCACCACTTCACCTCACCCCACCACATCGTACCACACTTCACTTCACCACCACATTCAACCACACCTCACCGCCGCAGTCCACCACCACATAACCACACCACACCTAACCACAACATCATAGCACACCACAATTCACCACCCCATGCCACCCAACCACTCCACATCATACCTGACCTTCCACCTCGTCACCACATCCATCCCCACCACATTACTATACTGTACTTCACCACTTCACCACCACCACACCCCGTCACAGTGTCATCACACTTCACCACCACATATCACACTACCACTCATCTCTATTGCCACACCCCTTGACCACATCCATCCACCACAAACCACATTCCTCATAGCCACAACA
>NC_136975.1:44268492-44275992 GCF_032717465.1 Coenobita brevimanus
TCCTCCACCTTCTCTTACTCCTTCCTTCCTACCCTTCAATCCTTTCCCATTCATTCATGTATCATATTTTCTTTGTATTATTATTATTATTATTATTATTATTATTATTATATATTACTATTATATATTATTATATATTATTATTATTATTATTATTATTATTATTGCTACTACTTTACCTCTCCTATTTTCTCCCTCTTCTTATTTCCTCCTTTCCTTCCTGTGACTTTTCCCTCCCATTCACGTTTCCCCTCCTATTATCATCCTTCCCCTCTCTTCTCCCTCTCCTCATCCCCTCTTTCTCCCCTCACCATCTCAGGTATCTCATTAATATTTACCTCTCATCTTCCCCTCTTCCTTCCCTCCTGTCTTCTAATATTCCGTACTCCGTTTTTCTTCCCTCTCCCTCTTCTTCCATCTCTCACCTATTTCCTTTCTTCTTTACCCATTTTCCTTTCTTCCTTCATCTCCCCATCTCTTCCCCACCTCCTTTCACCCCCCTACCTCCTCCTTTTCCTCCATCATCATCATCATCATCATCATCATCATCATCATCATTTTATTTCGTCAAAGTATCCAAGTAGGTAAAGAGGTAGGGGAGTGGGGAGGAGCAGAGGTATGGAGGGAAGGAGAGGTAGGAATTAGAGGATGGAGGAAAGGGGGGGATGGAAGGAGGAGTAAGGGGAAAGGGGAGAAGGGTAGGAGAGATGGATTGATGAGGGGAGGATGAGAAGGGAGGAAGAAAGTGGAGGAAAGAGGGAGTGGGAGGAAGAGAAGAGGAAGAGTAAGATGAAGGAAAGTTGGGGAAGAAAGGAAGGAACAGAGAGAAAAAGAGGGAAGAAGAAGGATGAAAGGGAAGGAAGAGCACCTTGATAGAACCACAGCTATGGAGGACTCACAGTTTCCTCATAGTAAGAGAGAAAGAGAGAGAGAGAGAGCACCATAATCTTACCTAACTTCATGGGTAAAGTCCTTAAGTTAGGCCAGAACTCCCTTTTTTAATATAGAAATATGTACACAAACCCTAAGTAGGTCGGGGGTGTGCAAATAAGGTAACACACACACACACACACACACACACACACACACACACACACACACACACACACACACTTCATTATGATTATTTTTCCTTTCACCCTCCTCTGCTGTCTCGCCCAAGCCTCTTCTCTCCCCACTAACATGTTCTGTGTTACAAAAATGAGTAGGAAGGGGAGGAGGGGAGAAGAGAGAAGGAGAAGTGGGAAGAAAAGGAAGAGGGGAGGAGGGGTAGAGGGGAGGAGAAGTAAGGGAAAGAGTGGTAAAGAGGTGAGGGGAGGAGGGGGCAGGGGAAAGAGGGAGGGGAGGGGGAGGGGAGGTTTGTATGTTTGGTAAATTTATGAATGGCTCAGAGTGGCTGTGTGTGAGAGAGAGGGAGAGAGAGAGAGAGAGAGAGAGAGAGAGAGAGTGCCATTACGTAAAGAATTCTGAGTGTTGGGAGAGAAATGAAGGATGAGGAAGAAGGAGAAACAAAGGAAAGGAGAAGAAAAAAGGCAAAAAGGGAGAAGGACGAGGGAAGAAAAGGAAAGGAAGGGAAAGAGAAAAGAGGAGATAAAAGATAGAGGAATGGAGAGAGGGAGAAAGAGAGGACAAAGGAAAAGAGGAAGGGAGAATGTGAGGAGGGTAGGAATGAGGGAAGAGGGAGAGAGGTAGGAAGGTAATGGAGGAAAAGGAAAAATAGGGATGAATAAAGGGAAAGGAATCAAGGAGAGAAGAAAAGTAGAGAGAGAGAGAGAGAGAGGACTGAAGGGGATGAAAGTGGAAAAAAGAGGGGTAGAGACAGGACAGGAGGAAAGGGGAATGGTGAGGAGGGGAGAAGAGAGGAGGAGTGGGGAGGGAAGTAGAGGGGAGGGAGGGAAGAAATGAAAAGGAGAAGAGGGCTAGAGAGACAGGAGGGGAGGGGAGGAATGGGGGAGAAGGGAGAAAAGAGAGGGGAAGGGGTGGGAATGGAGGGAGGGAGCTTAGTTAAAGTAGGTGGGTGTGGGAAACCGTAGGACTGTTAAGGAGAGAGAGAGAGAGAGAGAGAGAGAGATTGTGTGTGTATGTGTGTCTGGCGCAAGTGGATCTGTGTGAGTGTTTGAGTAGGAGCATGCGTAAATTTTTCCATGTGTGTGTGTGTGTGTAAGTAGGCGTGGTGCGAGAGTAGGTGTGTGCGTGAGCGAGAGTGGAGAGAGGCCCTGCTCTTACTGGCTGGGCCCCCTTGTTCTCTCTTTACTCTCTCTCACTCTTTCTCACTTGCTCTCTTTCCTGTCTCATTCAGTACTCGCGTTCACTCTCCTTGACTCTCTTTCAGTCTCTCTTTTTGTCTCTTTCCCTTCTCTTTTTCACCTCTCTTTACAAAGCTCTCATGCAATCTCTCTCTCTCTCTCTCTCTCTCTCTCTCTCTCTCTCTCTCTCTCTCTCTCTCTCTCAAAATCCTCGCTTGCTTCCTGCCTCTTCCTGTTCTACCTCTACCTCTTTTCTTGTTTTTTCTTTTCTCCTTCCTCACCCTACTTCCCCTTCCTCCACCCCATCATTCTCCTCCCTCCTTCTACCTCCCTTAACTCCCTTACTTCACCCAGCATCTACCTCTCACTGCCTTTCCTCACCTTTCCCTACCTCCAACCTCTCCCTGTCTCTCCTTACCTCTCCCTATCTCTCCCTACCTCTCCCTACCTCCTACCTCTCCTTGTCACCCCTACCTCACCCAGCATCCACTTCACCCTACCTCTCCCCACCTCTCCCTACCTCTTCCCACCTCACCCCACTTCTCCCTACTCCTCCCTACCTTTCCCTACCTCTCTCTACCTCTCCCTACTTCTCCTTACTCCTCCCTACCTCACCCTACCTCCCTCGCCTGAGTGAGTCTATCCCCTTTACTATCGCCGAGCACCAACGTCATGGCACCCTCTGGCCCCCTCTAGTGTGACCCAGTATGACCCAATGGGACCCCCTAGTATGACCCAGTGTGACAGTGTGGCTCCCTCTAGTGTGACCCTGTTTGGCCATTTAGTGTGACCCAGTGTGACCCCTCTGATATGACCTAACTGTCCTTTCTATTGTGGCCCAGCCTGACCCGCTCCAGTGTTACCTAGTGTGACCCTCTCTAGTGTGACCCAATCTAGCCCTCTATTGTGGATCAGCGTTGCCCTCTGTAGTGTGACCCAGTATGGCCCTTTCTAGTGTGACATATCCTGCTGACGCTGAGCATAACCCCTTCTAAATTGGCTTAGTGTAACCACCTTCAGTCAGGCCAAGTGTGATCCCTTCTAGTGTGACCAAGTGTGACTCCGTTTAGTGTGACGCAGTGACTTTCTCCAGTGTGACCCATAGTGACTTCCTCTAGTGTGACCCAGAATAACCCCCTCTGGTGTGACACAGTATGACCCCTCGAATGTGACCTAGTGTGAGCACTTGTAGTGTGACCTTCTAGTTTACCTCTTTAGTGTGAACCATTATATCTAGTGCCATCCAGTATCGCCCAGTGTGACCCCTCGTGTGACCCCATTTAGTGTGACCTGGTGTGGTTCCCTCTAGTCTAGTGTGACCTTGAATAATGATCTTCCTGTGTTACTTATATATTAACTTCTTGTGTGACCATAAGAGTGACCGCTAGTGTGATATTTTGTAGTGAGACTTCCTGTAGTGTGACCCAGTCTTATGTTCAGTATGACCTCTTGTCTAGCCTATGGTGTGCCCTCATTTGACCTCTTATGTGACCTTTTGTATGACCTATTCAAGTGTGACCTATTCTTTAACCCATATTGACCTCTAGTATGACTTAACCCAATGATCTGACAGTATGGCCTCATAACAGTTATAATTTAGTGTGACCTTTTAGTGTGACACTCTGACCTCTAGATTTATTTTGGTGTGACCTGAGTGTGAACTGGGCGGTATTTGTGTTGCTTTTTGTGGTGGTATATATTTGTGCAGGGAAAAGGTTACTGTCTGTATATGCTCCCCTCTGGCACTGTTAACCCTGGTGGTGGCACTGATTCCCTGGTGGCACTCTTGATTCGTGGTGGCACTCTTGATTCACGATGATGACACTGTGGCTTATGGTGGCAGTGTAACTTTTGGTGGCACTTTATGGTGGTACTGATTCATGGTAGCAGTGACTTGTGGTACTGTGGCATGATGGTAACATGACTCAGTGACACTTTGACTCATGGTGGCACAGTGACTCATGGTGGCACTGTGACTTATGGTGGCACTGTGACTCATGGTGGCACAGTGACTCATGGTGGCACTGTGACTCATGGTGGCACAGTGACTCATGGTGGCACTGTGACTCATGGTGACACTGGAGCGGTGGCACTGACTCAACAATGGCACTGGCTTACCGTACGTGCCACTCAGATTCCCCTCTCTCTCTCTCTCTCTCTCTCTCTCTCTCTCTCTCTCTCTCTCTCTCTCTCTCTCTCACACACACACACACACACACACACACACCTTTTCTTGACCTAAGCCGACCCAACATGACCTACCTTGTTTTATTCACGTCCACATGACCCTGCTCGCGCCCTGACCTCTTGTACTCTGACCTATGTATACCTGAATCTCTGTTGACGCTAAAATCCCGTGGGTGAGAGAGAGAGAGAGAGAGAGAGAGAGAGAGAGAGAGAGAGAGAGAGGAAAATTCACTAGAGAAGTAGAGAAAGTAAACCACAGCATTGTTGAGAAACTTAAGAAATACATCAAATTCTTCAGCTTTGGGATTTAAGTTTTATTTTCTTAATCCTGTCAAGACAAAAATATTAAGCTTGAGAACGCATCCTCGTAGTGAAGGGGTTAATGGAGGCTGTATCTAACTTTTCCATTCCTACCTAGAAATAATAACAAGAAATAATAACTAGAAATAATAACTAGGAAGAACTGCTATGGTAAAGATGGAACCCTGTTGTATTGCCTTCTGCCTCTGAGCTGTAGCAGTAGGTTAGAATATGGTGCTAGTCACGAAGAAGTGCCACGGAAGGATGAAGATGTTTCTTATTGGCTTATTCTGTTACTGAGTTTACGGGGAGAGTCTGCATAATAATGAAAATCTGTGCCAAGTTAAAGTGAAGGAATATGTAGATTTATTTATCAAAGGAAAATGCAAGGAGGAATATGTGTGCAGTAAGGTAACTATATTCATTCAGTGTGTGTGTGTGTGTGTGTGTGTGTGTGTGTGTGTGTGTGTGTGTGTGCTGGAAATGTTGGCAAGGAAGCGGGATTGTCAGGTGGAATGTTGGCACTTAGAGAGAGAGAGGAGGGGAGTGAGGTGGAATGGAGGGAGAGATGGATAGGACTGAGAGATTGATAGTCAGAGAATGGGAAATGAGTATTGCATTAGAGAGAGAGAGAGAGAGAGAGAGAGAGAGAGATCTAAGGGGAGCGAGAGATTGATGATCAGGGAGAACGAGAACAGGATTGCGAGAGAGAGTGAGAGAGGGGGGGGGCAGGCAGGCAGAAGACCCCTCACTGCGAGAGTTAAATAGGAAACTTTGTCAATATATTCCTGTCTCAGACGTTTATGGCTGTGTCTTTATCCGAGAGAGAGAGAGAGAGAATATGTGCGTGTGTATACCTGTTTGTGTATGTGTGTGTTTGTGTATGCATATCCGTGTACTGTGTGTGTGTGTGTGTGTGTGTGTGTGTGTGTGTGTGTGTGTATACGGACCCAAGACAAAGTTAGCTACACCAATCACAAAGGTCTTACAGTGGCTACAATCTGATCGGGCCTTAATGCAAACAGAATAACACAAACACATGATAAGGATAGCATAACACAAGGCTCTCTCCCCACCCTCTACTCCCTCCGGCTAGATAATAATAGTTACCGATTGTTTTCTTTTTTTCTTCCCTCCTCCTCCTCCTCCTCCTCCTCCTCCTCCTCCTCCTCCTCCTCCTCTTCTATCACCTAGAACAACACGTACTCAAACATCGTCCCATCATCCATCATACAGATTAGGCAGACAGGATAGCACGCATTATTAGAGAGAGAGAGAGAGAGAGAGAGAGAGAATGTGTATTTGTGCATGGAGGCGTGGCAGTGTGTGACTCTGGGTGTGTACTGTATGTGTACGGTTGAAATTGTGTGCGTGTGTATGTACCCGTACGCGTGTGTGTTGATGTGTGTTGAACTGTGCGTATACAGTAGGTGTGTGTGTGTGTGTGTGTGTGTGTGTGTGTGTGTGTGTGTGTGTGTGTGTGTGTGTAAGTTGCGTGTAGGAGTGGGTGTATGTATGTAGGCAGGGCAAATGTACTGTATGTATACGGTAGTGCGTTTGTATCTATCATTGTGTGTGTGTGTGTGTGTGTGTGTGTGTGTGTGTGTGTATGAATTTTTCCAGCGCACAGAATTCAAGGAACTACCGCCAATAATAATAAAGAAAATATTCAGTCTTAATTATACCTCGTAGTCTAGAATAATTCCCTCTGTTTTTAATAATTATTTTTCCCTCACGTTTTATTTATTTGTTTATTTATTTTTATTTTTGCTGTGTTGGTTCTGATTTTCTTATTAATTTTTCTTTAAAGTTTGTGCATCGTTTTTTCCTTGTTTACGTGTTTGTTTTTGGTGTGTGTGTGTGTGTGTGTGTGTGTGTGTGTGTGTGTGTGAATTTGCGTTTATTGATGCTCTTGTTTATTATTAAGATGTTTGTTTTTGCTTGTATTGTATGTGATTACTTGTTTGTGTTTTGTTTATGTGTTGTGTTTACTGTTGGCTTGTTTTTGTTTAGGTTATTGTTTACCTGTTTGTTTTTTACTTACCTTCTTGATCTGTTTATGTGTTTGTGTTTGTTTTGTGTTTATCTGTCTTTTGCCCTTGTGTATGCGTTATTGTGATTTTTCATTATTATTATTATTACTATTATTATTATTAATATTATTATTATTATTATTATTATTATTATATCCACGAACCAACTCTAGATTCTTCCCTCTTGCAAAGCCACCAGTAACGTTAACCTGTCACCTACCCCCAAAACCCATGCCCTACTGGCCTAGCCCCGGGACCCTACGCCTGGCAGGGGGGGGGAATGATGTGGGTCCCAGTTCCCATTTTGCTTCGGATGTTTGCCTTAAATGTTTTGAGAATTTTTAATGTCTGTGTGTTTGTTCTTTCTCCCCCGTGTTTGCTAATGTGTTTGTTTGTTTGTTTGCAGGTGAGGGGAGCGCGTGAGGGGAACAGGCCAAGAGGGGTCGGTGAGTTCGTGGAGGGGGGAGGGAGGGGGTAAGGGAGAGGGGAGGCGGGGGTGTTTTTAGTGTGTTGTAGAGTGTGTGTGTGTGTGTGTGTGTGTGTGTGTGTGTGTGTGTGTGTGTGTGTGTGTGTGTGTGCGAGAGAGAGAGAGAGAGAGAGAGAGAGAGAGATGCATGTTTGAATAAAATGAACTGCATTTTAAACAGTACTGTATATGGCCAGAAGGAGACTGACAGGTGGATTGGCAGGTGGGTGTATATAGACAGACAGACAGATAGAGATAGGTGGATGGA
>NC_136975.1:44283492-44303492 GCF_032717465.1 Coenobita brevimanus
GCGAGGAGAAAAATGCAACGTTATTTTGTTATTTTTCGGTGTTGAAAGTGTAGCATGTATATGGTAAACACACAGTATATTTATCAAGCGAAATTTTAAATACTGAATGTGTATTACGCTTTACTTCATTGCAAGGCTGTGTAGTGCATGTGCCAAATTTGTATGTTTTTGTTTATATTTATTTGTTTACTGTTTGGTTTGCATGTCTGTCTTTGTCTCTGCGCCTCTGTTTTGTCCGTCTCTCTGTTTCCTTTTGTCTGTCTGTCTGTTTGAATCATTATGTTAAAACTAGTGAGGGGAATTGTATGAAATCTGGTATACCTGAAGTTCACTAGAGATACGTAATTAATGCTTAGCTGGAAAGTGTCATAGGGGGTAAGTGCTATGTAAGTGGTCATGTTATATACGTTTACAGCACAAAAATATGACTTTGATTCACTTAATTGGAAACTTTTGATTTAAAAAAAAATGATAAATATTACTTACTTGGTGTATATCGACCGGTTAGTTGGGAAAGAAGCTACAAAAAGAGAAGAATAAGTAGACAGATAAATAGATAGACTGATATTAAATAACTGAGAGAGAGAGAGGGGGGGGGGAATAGCACAAATTAAGATGGATGAAGGAATAAATTACTGTCGGTATTACAAAGAGGAAGCAGAATTACTCGACACTAATTTAAAAGCCAGAATAAGAAGTGAAAAGCAGTGAGAGAAAAGAAGAAGTGAGGCGAGAAGAGTAAGTTAGTTTATTAATATTAAAGCTGGATCACCCACGTCGGGATAGTAAGGTCTGTGCAGTATCTCTCTCTCTCTCTCTCTCTCTCTCTCCGTCTCTCTCTGTCTGCTTGTCTGGTTTAGCACTTACTGCCTTCCCCCCACTTCTTCTCTGTTTGCTTTACTGCTAATTGTATGTTTTTCCTTCTCTCTCTCTCTCTCTCTCTCTCTCTCTCTCTCTCTCTCTCTCTCTCCGTATATACCCCACTCTTCATCCCATTTATCTGCAAACAAAGCTATCGAAATGATTTTTTTTTTTTTTTTTTTTTTTTTTTTTTATAGATCTTGTAAATAAATGTTAAAAAACTCTCTTGCACAGTGAAGGGTGATGCATTTCTGTGCTAATATTTATCCCTTTCAGTTCGAGGACGTATTTTTTTTTTTTATTGCTATCTCTTTACTATGATTTTATTCTTACTGGCTCGTATTCTTGTCGGGTATTGAAGCTCCCTAACACCTCCTCCTTAGCGACTTATTTCTGGACGTGGCTGGTTAATATCCTTTTGTACGTTAACTGTGCAGAGTATGGCGATATTGGAAGGATTGCTGGAACACAGAGGAGGGCAGTAAGGTGTAATAAACAAAATAAATCGGTTAGGAAGAGGTGTTTGGGAGCTTTGAGGGGTGAGTTAGGTACAGTAGGACCTTCACCAACCTCTTCACCACGAGTCCCCTCTAATAATGAAAATAATGTGGTCTGTTGTTAGCAGGAAATATAATAGAAGTGCATCATCAAACTGAAGTGGTTAAAAATCGTCTGAAGGATTAGGTGACTCTTAACCCCTTGATTCAGGACGCTTTTCTGTTGATTTATTTATTTGTATATTTATTTTTTTAGGGGGAATTTTTGTAGTGAAAAAGTAAGTAAAAGATATATTTAGCCTCCCAAGCTCTTAAAATCTCTCCTGAGCTGAGGGAAATCGTCTGGATGTGGCAAGACTGAAATTTAAGAAGCGCGTCATTGGATGGTAGAGGTTGGCAGAGAAGACGAGGTACGAGTGTGTATAAAAACCCTCTATTTTGAAAGGCCTCTCATAAGCTGAATAAAATCGTCTGGAAGGGAGAAGAGTGAAAAAAGCGCGTCATCGGATGGAAGAGACTGATCCTGAGCTGAAGAAACTGTAAAAAAAAAATAGAAGGAAAAAAAATACAGAGGAAAGAAGAATGTGAGTTAGTGTTGTTTTCTCTCGTCCAGGTCACGGAGGCTACAGCAACAGTGCAACATTGTCTGGCACTGGCTGTTGATTTGCCCTTGCAGAGAGAGAGAGCGCACGTCACTTCAATTTCCGAAGCTTCTGTGACTCACCCTCGAGTAAATTTAATCGTCTGGCGTTATCTGACAGTGAGTCCTACTGTAGAGTTGCCCCGGCCATGAGGAGGTTAAAGTGGACTGTATTGAAACTCTCAGGCTCTTGTGATTACCCTCAGCTGATTAAAATCGTCTGGCATAAACTGAAATCAGATGCTAGTGAAAACGCTATCAGGAGAGTTTTAAGATGGTAGTGAAATATGCGGGATTTTCCATTCACCCTTTCCTATAAAATTTCCAACACTCTCTCTCTCTCTCTCTCTCTCTCTCTCTCTCTCTCTCTCTCTGGAGGGACTGGTGGGCTGGGGGGAGCCTTCTTGCCGTGCTGTAATGACCTTAGACTCATTTAATAGCCGCCATAATTACAGCTTATTCTGTATCCAACAGCCTCGAAAGGACGATGGTTCATTTGCTAATTACTTTACTTGGAACTCCCTCATTCTTCCCCGCCCTCTTTCCCCTTCTCCTCTCGCGTCCTTTCCCCTCTCTTGCCCTCCACCGTCTCTCCTTTCCTCTTTCTCTCGCCCTCTCTCCCTCTACGGTACCTTCTTGCCCTTCACCCTGTCTCATCCACTTCCTTCTTTGTCTCTCTCGTTCCGCTCTTTCCGTCCACTCTTTCTTCCTCTCCCCTCTCTCTCCATCTACACTCTCTCCCGATCCAGTACCTTCCTGCCATCCATTCTTCCTTTCATTCCCGCTCCCCTCTCTCTCCCTTACCCCTTTTTGCCCCTCTTCTCTCCCTCTGTCCCCTCTTTCCCTCTACTGTCTTTCTCCAGCGCCTGTCTCTTTCTCTTTCCTCCACTCGCTTTTCCTCTCTGCTCATCTTCTTTCTCTCTCTTCCCTCTGTCTCTCCCTCATTTCCCTCTTTCCCTCTACTGTCTTTCTCCATCGTCTGTCGCTTTCTCTTTCCTGCATTCTTTACCCATCTCCTTTTTCTCTCTCTCAAACCCTTACCCTTTTCTCTGTCTGTCTGACTGTCTGTCTGTTCTCTCTCTCTCTCTCTCTCTCTCTCTCTCTCTCTCTCTCCTTGTGCCCGCTCTGTCCCTTCCCTCTACACCCTGTCTCCCTCTCCCCTCCCTTTTTTCCCTCCCTTCAGTTTCCCTCCCCCTCCCTCATGCAAGGGGAGGGGGGGGGTTCGGAGCCACGTGGTGCCTGACGTATCCAAGTGACGTCAAGGCGGCTGAGCTATGGCTGTGACTGGGTGTGTGTTTGTGTATGTGTGTTTGTGTATGTGTGGTGGTGTGTTTGGGGGGGGATGTAGGGGGGGGTGAGGGCGCGTGGGAGTGTGTAAGAAGAAAGGGTGAATGAGTGCTGGAAGGGATAAACAGACATCATCATCATCATCATCATCATCATCATCATCATCATCACAGATACGCCTATCATCCTTAACCCCTTCAGTACTAAGACATCCTGTAATTTATTCCTGCCGCCTTCAGACGATTTTATTCAGCAGAGGAGAGAGACTAAGAACTGGAGGGTTAAACTTAGCCTTCATCAACCCCCTCAGTCTTTTAGGAATGGAAAAAAATCGTCTTCAGGTAGCACGTGTGGTGGGTAGGTGGAAGGGGTAAGTGGATAGATGAAAAGGGTGAGGGTGTATGTGTGGTTATGTGGAAATTGCAGGTAGAGGTGGGTGGATGGACAGATGGAAAGGGTAAAGTGGATAGATGGAAAGGTGAGGTTGGCTGTGTGGTTATGTGGATGGGGTAGGTGGAGGGATAAAGAAGAGTGGTGAGTATGTGGAAAGTAGATAGATGGAAGGGTGAGGGTGAATGTGTGGTTATGTGGAAGGGGTAGGTGGATGAATGGGTGTGTGGGTAGGTCATTAATGGAATGGAGGGAGGAGTGGCTCAAAAGAAGTGGGTGATTGAGCATTGTGTGGAACTTGGCTGCCAAAAGGAATAGGACAAGGGTAAGTGGGTGTGGTAGGGCGGGGTGAGTGTGTGGTGGGTATGGTAGGTGGGTGTGAGTGGTGGGGGAGGGTAGGTGGGTGTGATGGAGCTGGGACTGACTATGAAGGGGTGGGTAGTGTGGGTGAAAGGGAGGGCGGAAATTGGGTGTAAAGGAGTTAGGGGTGAGTTCTGATGGGGTGGGGAGATGAGTGTGTGGTGGGGGAGGTAGGTGGGTGTGAGAGCAGGGGTGGTGGGTAGGTGGGTGAAGGGTGACGGTAAGAAGGAATATTATGTAAGTGGGGTAAATGGGTAAGTAGGTGGGTGAAAGGATAATAGACAGTGGGTGGTGTGGGTGAAAAGATAATGGGCAGGTGGGATGAAGGTGGTGATTTGAGGCTGCGGTGCAAAGATTGGAAGGGTGAAAGATGGGAGGGTAGGGCTTGTGTGTGTGTGTGTGTGTGTGTGTGTGTGTGTGTGTGTGTGTGTGTGTGTGTGCCGTCTCTCCCAGCCAAAATTATATCGTCGACAGCATCCAGACTGAAATCCCAAAGTGGCCAGCTGTCCCTAAGGCGAAATTCATTTGGGCAATAAATCACCAGATGCGTGGGATTCATAAATATGCTGATACACACACAAGGAAAACACGATACACAAATTTCCCTGGCGCTTTGTTGTATTCACGTCTTGTGGGGAAAACGGAGAGAGAGAGAGAGAGAGAGGGGGGGGGAACTAACCTAACCTAGCTCCCGTCTGTCGCAGTAATTCAGCAGTACCCCTCTATGCTGTCATTTTTATTGGCAAGTGTCAGTGGATGATGATGATGATGGGCAGTGAGTTGGGGGTGTGCAGGGGTGTCATCATGAGTCTCTCTCTCTCTCTCTCTCTCTCTCTGCTTCTTCCCTTCCTTCTCCTTCCTTCCTTTCCCCTCTCTCCCCTTTCCCTTCCCTCTTCCACCACAGCACTCCTCCCAGTTTCCTCGTATTGCACATTCTCTTCCCCTCATTTCCTCCCGCTCTTTCTCCCCTCTCTTTTTCTCTCCTTTTGCTCTCTTTCTCATTGTCTCTCTTTTATCTCTCTGTGTCTGTCTATCTGTCTGTCTACCTGTCTGTCTTTCTGTCATCTGTCTGCATTTGTCTGTCTGCTTTTCTAAATTTCTGTCAGTATATCTGTCTCTGTTTTTCTTTTTGTCTGTCAGTCTCTCTCTGTTTATCTCTCTGTCTTCCCTTCCCCTCATCCCATCTCTCATATTTTACCCCCCCCCCTCTCTCTCTAATCTCATGCTTCTCTTTCTCACACTCACATTGATGTATATAATAAGTGAGAACGTGAATGAACGAGGCATGAACGTGAAGGGTGGAAAGAAATGGCCATATGATCGAAAAGGGTGGATGAAATTTGGCTAGAGATGCACATGAAAAAAGTGTGTGTGTGTGTGTGTGTGTGTGTGTGTGTGTTCCTGTATCCCACCTACTTCGTGTATTAGTGAGTAATTGGGTTGGGATGATGATGATGATGATGATGATGATGGCTTCCCATTCCGTCGCACTATCCCCTCTTCTTCCCTATTTTTTTCCCTTATCTTCCCCCTTTCCATTCTTCATTTTCCCCTCAACCTACCCCCCCCCTTCTCCTTTGCTTCCTTCTTTCTCTCATTTCATTTTCTTACATTCTCCTCTTGTATTCCCTTTTTTTTTTTTTTTTCGTTCGTCTGTGTCGTCACCCATCTTCCCTTCCCTCTTCCCCGTCCCTCCACCTTTTCCTTCTCCCCATCCCTTATCCTCATCCCTCCATCTTACTCCCACTTCCCTTCTCTGTTCACCCTTTGCCTTCCACCCCACACACTCACACTCCCTCTCCTTCTTATTGTCTCTCGCTTTCTCTCTCCCCCTCCTCCCCCCCGCCTCTTCTTATATTCTCATAAACCCCTTCCCCTCTCTCACTTACATCCCCCTACCCCTCCCCCTGCCTCCCGTCCCCTCCTTCTCACATTCTTTTTTCCCCTTTCATGCTACCCTTCCCCTCCTCTCTCCTCCCCTTGTCTCCCCTCCTTTCTTCGTTATTGCATTATAACTTTTCCTTTCTCCTCTTCCCCCATTCCCTCTCCATCCCCTCCCCCTCCCTCTTCCTTTCCATTCTTTCTCATACTCCTCTCCTCCTCTCTCCAACTACCTCCACCCTCCTTCTCCTCTCCCCCCATATCCCTCTCTCCTCTCAGTCCCTCTTCGTTGTGCCCTTTCTCTTCTCTCAGTCTCCCTTCCCCTCTCCCTCTCTCACACCTCTTTTCCTTGAAACCCCTTCCATCTCTAAATCCCCCTCCGTCAATCCCCCTCCCCTCTCACACATCCCCTCCCTCTTTCCCACATTCTCACTCCTCCTCTACCCCCTCCCCTCCCCTCCCCTCCCCTCCCCTCCCCATCCTTACCATCTGGCAGGGAGTCAGCGGGGTCACAGGCATGGTGGCAGACAATAGAATGGGGGAGGGGGAAGGGAAAGGCTGGGAGAGGGAGGGGGAGGGAGAGGGGGAAGATGAAAAGGAGAGGGATAGGTGAAGTGAAGGAGGGAAAGGGGAGTGGAGGGGAGGGGAAGGAATGGAAGGGAATGGGGGAAGGAGGAGAGGGAGGGGTAGGGGAAAGACGAAAAGGAAAGTAGGGAGAGGGATGGATGAAGTGTAGGAGCAAAGGGAAGGGAGGGGGTTTAAGGAGAGAGAGAGAGAGAGAGACGAGGACATAGAAAACCAAACAACTCGAGACAAATTGACTCCTTCGAGGCCACTTGGTATAAGCTTGACTTTGGTGTTAATTCTACAAGTTTAACCCTTCCAGTCCTAGCGATGCCCTTTTTTTTTCCTTGCTGCTCCCAGACAGTTTTATTTAATTTACGAAAAGCCTCGTATTGAAGGGGTTTATTGAGGCTGTATCTAACCCCCAGAAAAAGAAAATGTTAAGCTGAGTCATAGTAAGAGATGGCAGAAATAAAATGAAAAACACAACCATAGACTCAGTAAGTTCAGATAATTATAACAAAGCTAGAATGACCCCTTACCCACCGATCCCCCTAACAGAGGCCGGCAGGATAAAGTGAGAAGGACCACACCATCCACCCTAGTTTAATGTCGTGGAAATTTTATGGGAAAGGCTGAACTGAATTATACATTACGCCACCAGACCCAACTGTTGCTCTGTTGTTATAAACCCTGTGATCTGGATGAGGGGAAAAAAAAGTTGTCATTTTTTTCCCTCAACATCCACCTTTAAACATGCTTAGCTGGGGATTAAGGAGTAGATGTTTTTTTCCCCTGTTTTTTAATCTGCCACATTGTTAGAGATTTTGGCCCATGTTTACAGCTTTGTTTAAGAAGAAATACGTTGCTTTGCTTGACTGGCGAAGGGAGGGGGTTGGGAATAAAGAGGAAGAGGAATTTCAGGAGGAAGGAGAGGTTGTGGGGGTGTATATGGGGAAAGGGAGAGATGGGGAAATAATAAGGGAGGGAGGGGTGAGAGGGGTGCATGGAATGGGGAGAGGTGAAGGGAAGGAAAAAGAAGTAAGAGAGGAGGAAAGAGGGGAAGTGGGGGGGACTGGAAGAAGATGGAGAGGTGCAAGGAGGAAAGGAGAGAAAGTGAAGGAGAGGGAGGAGGGGGGGAGTTGGAGAGGGAAGAGAGGAAGGAGGATGGAAAGAGGTGAAGGGGAGGGAGGGTGATAGAGAGAAGGGAAAGGAAGACAACGGAGAGAAAGAATGCAAGATGGAGGGGAGGGGGAGTGAGAAAATGAAGACAGGCGAAGAATTATGGTTAAATGAAGCCTTCAGAGAGAGAGAGAGAGAGAGAGAGAGAGAGAGACTCTAGGGGAATCTCTCGCCGCATTTCACTGTGGTCTAGCAATATAGAACACAGTATTAGGATCATTGAAAAAAAAAATCATAATAATAATAAGAAAAAGAAGAAAGAAAAATAATGATGATGAGGAGGAGGAGGAGAAGGGGGGGGGGACGGAGGAAGGGAAGGAGAAGGTCATAAATAACTACATCTCTTCTGCATAATGATGTTAATATCCATCAATCAGGTGCACTTAACAAGCTAATGACGCCACTGCAATCTGCCCCCTAATTGCCTGACAGAAATTAAGCCCTCAAATACCCAAGTTAATAAGCTAAAAGAAAATAGGCGGCATTGATAAGGGAGAGTGTGACGAGGCTAGGTGTGGGAATGGAGGTGGATAGGAAACTGACAGAGATCGAGCTGAGGACGCCGGGTGGTGGAGCTGCCTGGTTATGCAAACGTCCCTCCGCTCCCTCCCTGTCCACTGAATGAAGGATGGTGGGTTTCAGGAGGGGGGAAACTTCAGCCTGCAGTCCACTGGGTTCACGTATAGGTGATCCTGGGACGGTGATGGATAGGAGGAGTTTGGTACCCATTTGACTGCAGGCCAAAATTGCCCCTCTTTCTCGGTCTACGTTTTGGGAGATGAAGAGGGAGTTGAGGGGCGTCTAATAGAGGGGGCAGGGGGGTCGCTCGCTTATATCAGTGCCACCACGTGAAGGCGCCCATCACTATACTCACCGCTGGTAGGCTATATATTGTGGAAACAGGTAGATCAGTTTTAGAGACAGCCGTGGAATTGTAATATATTTTTGGGGAATTAATGTAGGTTTAATTAAAAAAAAAAAAAAGTGAATAAATAATTGAATAAGAATAATGTGTACTTTCTGCTATAAAATAAATGACTTGAAATTAATGTACACAAAGGCTTAGTTATTTTATTCATTCAGTAATAAGAGTATGATTAGAGTAACAGTGCTCGAGGAGAGAGAGAGAGAGAGAGAGAGAGAGAGAGAGAGAGAGGGAGGGGGGGGTTGATTCCTGCTAAACCAAACATCACCAGACTGTTACTACTCCGCCCTCCCTTCTGCATTTCACACACACACACACACACACACACACACTCTGTCCTTTACTCCATTGTGTATTAATTTTCCCTCCTTTTTCTTCCTTTCCCTGTCTTCCTTCTTCTTCTTCTTTCCTCCCATTATCCACATCTCCCCTTTTCTCTCATCTCCCTCCCTTTTCCTTTCTCTCCTCTCCTTTCCCTTACTCTCCCTCTTCTCCCTTTCTCTCCATTCCTTCCCTTCTTTCTCTCCCTCTTTTCCACCTCCCCGCTCTTTTTCTCGCCCTTCATTATTGTTTTGTTTGAGCTTCCTTCCTTTCTTGTATATGTTTTTTGTCACTTTTTTTGCCCTCTTCCTTCATCTCTTTTCCCTTTTTTCCTCCATCTTTTCTCCTCTTTCTTCCTTCTCCTTCCTTCTTTGTCTTGCTTTTCCTTTCATCCTCCTTCCTTCTTCCACCTCTCCCCCGTTTTTTCTTTCTCTTCCTTCTGTCTTCATCCCACATTCCGTCCCTAATATTTTTCTTTCTTATCCTCTGTCCCTCTGTCTTCTTTTTACATTCCTCTGTCCCTCACCTCTTCTCTGTTCTTCTCTGTCTTCATCTCTGTTCATCTTTTCTTCTTCCCGAATTCATGCTTTCTTCCCAGCTTTCTTACTCTTCCGTTCATCTTCTCTTCTTCCTTTTTTTTCCTGTCTCCCTCGTCTCTACATCTTCCCTTCGTCTTCCCTCCTTCCATCAGTTCTTCTGTCTTTCTCTGTCCTTCTCTCCTCATTCATCCTTCTCTCCATTCCTTCTTCCCTCTGTCTCCTTCCCCTCCCTTCCCCCCTTCCATCACTTGTCATTTCTTTCTCTTTCTTTCGTCTCCTCCTTCTGTCATCGCCTTCAGTATCTTCCATCTCTTCCTTCTTCCTACCACTCTCCTCTCTCCTCCCCACTCCCCATTCTCTTCTCCCCTTCTTCCCTCTTCCCCCTCTCTCCCCCGCTTCCGCTTTGCCCTTCATAATCTCTTAATAACATACCAACAAATTAGACTTTATTCCCTCCCCTCCCCTCCCTTCTTTCATTCCGAGCTTCCTTTCCTTCCCCATCCCTCAACGCTCCTCCCCTCCCTCAGTACCCCTATCTTAAATGTTCTCTCCCTCCTTTCTTCCCCTCTCTTTTCTTCCATTCCTTTCCCTTCCCTTCCTTCCCAACCCTTCCCTTCCCTTCCCTTCCCTTCCCTTCCCTTCCCTTCCCTTCCCACGGTACACTTATTTCTCATTTTTTGTTCTTCCCTTTCTTTCCTCTCCTTTCCCCTTCCCTTTCGTCTGTTTCTCCCTTTATTTCAACTTTTCGTGTTTATTCTCCCTTTAGACCCCACCGCCAACCCCTCTCCCCCTCTCTCCCTCATCCTTCCCCCATTCCTCCCTCATCCTTTTCCCTCCCTTTCTCTCCCTCCTCCTTATTTCACCCTTATATCTCTTTCTCTCACTGTCCCCTCCTTTCTCTCCACTTCTTGCCCAGTACGTTTTGCTTTTCTTTATATTTTAACTCTCTCTCTCTCTCTCTCTCTCTCTCTCTCTCTCTCTCTCTCTCTCTCTCTCTCTCTCTCTCCATCCTCCCTCACCCCCCTCCCAACGATAATAATCAGCTCCTCCCCAACATTCTCCCCACCTCTCCCCTCCCCCTTCGTTTCCCCCCATCTCCATCTCACCCCTCCCCTCCCATCCCATCCGCTCCCATCCCTTTCCCCCTTTTCCACTCCCCTTCCCTTTATCTCCCTCCTCTCCCGTCCCGTCTTCCCCCTTCCTTTTCATCTACGGCCTCCCCTTTCCTCCCTTCCATTCCCCATTCCTCCCTTTTATCTTCTCCCTTCCCCTCCCTTCCTCTAACATTTCAGTGTATCTCCCTTCTCCCTTTTTTCTCCCTTTTCCTCCTTCCACCTTTCTGTTTCCTCCTCCATCCTCTTCCCTCCATTCCGCTTCTTCTCTTCCCTCTCCCTTTCTCCCCCTTTATCTCTCCCTCCCTCCCCTACACCATTTCCCTCCCCATCCCTCCCCCCTGTCTCCCTCCCATGCCCCTCCCTTTCCTTCCTTCCCTCTTGTCCCGCCATACCCTTATCTTTCTTTCCTTCCCTGTCTTCCCTCCCCTCCCTTTCCCGTCCCCTCCCCTCCCCTTTATCTTGTCTGTTCATTCATTTTTCATTAACCATTTTATTTGTCATTTCCTCTCTCTCTCTCTCTCTCTCTCTCTCTCTCTCACACACACACACACACACACACACACACACACACACACACACACACACACACACACACACACACGAGGTAAAAGTTATATTAAAACCATAAATACCGGTAAATGACAACCAACAATCATAACAACCATATCAAAAAGAATAAACATTCTGATCCACTAGTTTCATATATATATATATAAATGATTTGTTTAAAGGAAATAACATTGATAATTACGAGGGATGTAGTGTAAGTCATAAGCTGGGTTAATAACGATCTGTAGGGTGGTATGTATATAGCGCTGCACTGGAAACTCTAATGGCGGTGTCCTATGTGCACTGTGAACGGCTCATTCTGCTGGTGTGGGCGTGCGAAATCCCCCCCCCCAGCAGGGAAGGGAAGTGTAATATCCTCGAGGGTGGGAACTGTCAATAGCAAGTACAGAATTACAGGACTGATGCGGGACCATACGGGGCCTCATTAGAACAGACAGCCATACTGGGATTATCTTGTGATGCCCCGTGCGTGAGAAAAATCCTTAGCGAGGGACTGACTGACTGGACCGCTAAAAGAGGTGCTCGGAAAATGGTCTTGGGTATTCAGTCAGAGTTTAGAGAGAGAGAGAGAGAGAGAGAGAGGTAATTTAGCAATCATCTTGAAAGGGTAAATTCACAGGAGGCTGTAATTGTGTGTGTGTGTGTGTGTGTGTGTGTGTTTTATGTCTTGGGTTGGTGTGCGTTAAATCAAAGGTAAGGCTTCTCTCTCTCTCTCTCTCTCTCTCTCTCTCTCTCTCTCTCTCTCTCTCTCTCTCTCTCTCTCTCTCTCTCTCTCTCTCCTTTACGAGTTCATGCACTCCACCCTAGGCGTGATGGTAGACTTGTTCATGAGAAAGAGAGAGGGAGAGAGAACATGTGTATGATACATATAGTAATGTGTGTGTGTGTGTGTGTGTGTGTGTGTGTGTGTGTGTGTGTGTGTGTGTGTGTGTTGAATATAGCAGTGAGTCTAATCCGCGTGGTGGTGTGTGTGTGGTGAATATAGAGATGATGGTAATAAGTGTGGTGCATATAGCCGTGACTGTGGTGGTGGTGGTGGTGGTGGTGTCAGTGCCCCCATCCATACTTTTAACATTTGTCCATGATGAGGCAAACAGGGAGTCATGCACCGCCACGCACAGGCACACGGCACATGGCCAAGTGGTAGGCGGGGGTAGGCACAGAGAGGCAGGGTAGAGACAGGGGTAGGTACAGAAAGGCAGGGTAAAGACAAAGAGGTAGGGATAGGCACAGAAGCAGGGGTGGGCAGAGAGAGGCACGGTAGGGACAGAGGTAAATACAGAGGCAGGGGTAAAGACGGGGAAAAGCAGGGGGACACGGGTAGTAACAGGGAGGCGGGGGAGGCACAGGGAGGTAGGGTAGGAACAAAGAGGTAGGGGTAGGCACAGAGGCAAGGGTAGACAAAGAGAAGCAGGGGTTGGCAGCGTGGCAGAGGTTGGTACAGAGGGGCAGGGTAGGCACAGATAGGCAGAGGTAGTAGGCAAAGAGAGGCTGATACAAAGGCAGGGAGTAGGTTCAGAGCCAGTCAGAATACGAAAGGCAAGATTTACATATTTACAGAACTCAGTAAGTTTTAGAAGAGATAATACAGTTCCAGAGAGTGTAAGAGACAGGGTGAGAGAGGCACAGAGAGGAAGACAGAGACGATTTCAGAGCGGAGGACATGATTATAGTCAGTCAGAGTATGGGAAGAAGATTTAGATATTTACAGAGCTAGATGGTAGAGTAGAGAAGCTGTCTTGATTTACCTGTCAGCGATTATCTATTTCTTTTCGCTAACATCTGACCACTCCATTCATCTTAGGGAAACTTCGAAGCAGGTTTAAGGGAGCTGTATTTTAATTTATATACAGGTACAAAGAACAGTGCAGTGTAATGTCAGAGGTAATTCTTCGCTCAATGCAATGATTCTAATATATAAATTGAGTGGATGAAATATACCGTATTAGTCCTCACAGCTGAATAGATTGCCTGTATTTAGAACGTTTATATTGATATCGGTCAGTCCCTTTGTGAAACTGTACAGGCACAAATATCACAGTTCAGATCAGCATTAACCCAAGCAGACATTCTAGTTCTTTCTTCTTAACTTGGCTGGGATTTTCGTCATTTTACAGCCAATTTCCCGTAGCTCAGTGACAGAATTAGGCGATACAAAGGCTCTACATCTTTCCCTTAAAACTGCTTCCGTGACAGGCATCGTGTACGCTACTAATCTCTTGTTACTGCTTGGCATTCAAGATAAAGAGATGGTAAGTTTAGGCCAAATGGAAGTGGACAGAATATAGTGTAGGCGAACAAAAACAGGATTCAGGCATTTGCACAAGCAGACTGTGAGACAAGCAGAAAAACTTAGAAGCAAGTGGTTGGCAAGAATGCATGTGTGGAGGGGAGAGGAGGAGAGGGGAAGGGGGCGAGGGGAGCAAGAGATGAGAAGACGAGGGAGGAGGAGGTAGAGGGACAGAGAAGGGTGGGGGAAGGAGAGGGGGAGGCTTGAGAGCATAAAAGCAGGCAACAGACAAGAGGAATGCAAACAGAAAGCAGTTAGACAGCCAGCCAGGGAAACAGTGGCAGTATTTACCAAGGGTTTTAAAAGTAATTTGTAGGATAAATATGTATTCGGCAGATTACTATTTTCAGGAATAATAAAGAAAATGCATATTTATCTAGAAGCTTAAATTAGTGCAGGATATATAAATCTACGTCAAAAAGCGTATGGTGGCTGTATGAGTTAAAAAAAAAAAAAAAAAAAAAGTTTGAAGATTAATGCCTATCTACTGCATGATGATCAGCAGGACATACTATCGTCGATGTTAAATCCAGGTCCCCATTTGTACCGCTGGATGAATAGGGACACGAGGGAAGCAAAGGTTGTGCAAGAGGAAGACAGAATGATAAAAGTGCAATATCACACACAACTTAAACTCAGGCAAGTGTGTTACTATGGAGCCAGGGACTAAAAGGCAGCAGGCAGAGGGTAGAAGGTGTACAGGAAGAAGTCTAATCTGATCGGCAGCTGAAATCCCTGACAACATCCCAGGTTAGTGCGAGATTTGACCGATAGGCGGCGGAGGAGGGAAGGGTTGTTTAAAAGCTGGCCATTGTGGGGAAAAAAAAAGTATGGCGCCATTAATGCAACAGATGTACTCGAATTCATTTGAAATTTAATTACTAACGCGTATTACTCGGATGGTTTATTATATTAGTAGGTGCGTGTGATATTAACACGAGAATGAACATTAATGAAATAACTCGAGTGGAAATAAAATGCAAATGAATATATGTGATGATTCCAAGAGACAAGGACCATCCCAGCACCACCGTAATTTTTTCCATCGCTGCAGCTCTTTTCTAACCCCAAATCCTAAGAAAGAGGTGCATTATCCTCACTAAATTCTCTCGATTCTTGTATTTTATCCTTTTCATCTCCAAACGATATAATTCATCTTAGAAGGCATATTTTAGGTCTGGGGAAATTATTTATAGACTTAATTGATTTTTTAAGTACATGAGGTTATTCTAAACTTTGCATAAAATTGCCTGGAGGTAGCAAGAAAAAAATCCCATCCTTCTAAGAGGAAAATAAATAAAAACTCCCATCCTCCTGAAAGGGTTAAAGGAGGCTGTGTTTTACCCTTCACTAATAGAGACCTTTACTAAGCTGAATAAAGTCGTTCGGTAAAGACATTAATAAAACAGAAACGGTGACGGCAGTATAATCACTCGAAGAAATAAAAGTAAATTATGTATTGTTATTTATATTTTTATTTCTCTGTGATTATTACACTTACAACTTTAATAATTACTTTGATACGATATTTAGGATTGGTGAAGCGAATTTCTCTAAATCAGAATAACAAGGGGAAAAATAACGCCGGTAAAAATCACGTAATTTTGTAGTAAGAGTTAGTGACTATTAGTTGATGACAACTAGAAGGGGGAAAAATAGGAATACTTAATCGGTGAATATTGCGAAAGACAGGTGACCAGCGCCACCTTGAATATTAATTAGAGTTGGCCCTGTGACTCCACCTGTTGATGCGAAAATTAATTGATGACTAGGAAGGGGGGGGGGAATTAAAAGAGCTTAGTCTAATTATTGCCAAAGCGAAATGAGGGACACCAGCCCAGACGTCCACGTGAACCATCCCTTCACCTGTTTAAGCAAATATTGATCGACAGCTAGAAAGGGAGAAATAAAGAGTGTTTTGTCAGATTATTGCCAAAGAGAGATAAAAGACAGCAGCTTGGCCTGTCCCTGTCACTTTACCTGTCATCCCCGCCTGGTCGCCTGTCAACGGGCCTCATTGCTCACGCCTCCTCACCCCTCACACCCTCGACCAGGCGTGTTAGTAAATAGTGTCCGTGCAGCCATAGGTCAGAGTGCTTGGTGTGCCGAGTGCTGAGCTGAATGGGCTAGGGTAATGGGTAATGGGTGAGGGGTGTTGGGTGAGGGGGATTGGCGAGGGATGGGTGAGAGTTATGTGGTGAGTGGTGACAAGGATGGTGAGGATGTGGTAGGTCTGTGTGTGTGTGTGTGTGTGTGTGTGTGTGTGTGTGTGTAGTAAATGATGATGGTCGAGATAAATGGTGAGGGTGCTTGGTGAGGGGGAGGGGAGGGGGCAGATGTGGGGATGAGAGGGGGTTATGAGTGTGAGAGTGTTTGGTGTGGTGATGGATGTGTCAGGGGATGAGATGGATGGAGGGGTGGATGGAATGATAGACCCTGCTGCCTGTATGAATAGATTCCAGGGAAGATAGGTAAATGGATGCTACGATAGGTTATTACACACACACACACACACACACACACACACACACACACACACACACACACACACACTGGAGAGAGAGAGAGAGAGAGAGAGAGAGAGAGAGAGAGAGAGAGAGAGTTATGATGCCTGCCACCGCTGCTGCTCTGTTAATGTCTTGCCCAGGGACTGAAAGGGGGGGGGGGAAGAAAGAAGAGAGAGAGGGGGTTAGTGGGAGGAGGAGGAAAGAGAGGAGGGACGAATTGGGGAGGGGAAGTGAGAGGAGAGAGAGGGGGAAGAGAGGAGAGGAATGGAAGAGAAGAGAGGGAGAAGGAGGAGGTGAAGAGAGGAGAGGGAGGGGGGAAGGAGGAGGTGAAGAGAGGAGAGGGAGGGGAAAAGAGAAGGTGAAGAGAGGAGAGGGAGGGGAAAAGAGAAGGTGAAGAGAGGAGAGGGAGGGCGGAAAGGGAGGAAAGAGAGGAGGAAGGAGAAGGCAAAGAGAGGATACGAGGGAGGGGACAGGGGAGGTAAAAAATAAAGGGGGGGGGGTGAGAGGAGGAATGAACAGAGGGAAGGTAAGGAGGGAAAGAGAGGAATGAGACGAGATAAAGTGGGGGGAGGCGGAATGGGAGGGAAAGGAGAGGAGAGGAGGGAGAGACAAGGGAAGGAAGAAGATAGGGGGAGGGCAAGAGGAGAAGGAAGGGGAGGTTTTACGAAAGAAAGAAGTAGGAGAGTGAGATAAAAGATAGAGGAAAGAAAGAAGGGAAAGGAATTAAGGAGAATGGGAAGAAGAGGAGGAAGACGGCAAGGAAGAAGAGAGTATGATGTGAAAGAAAATAAGAGGAAGGGAAGGAAACAAAAGAGAGGAGGAATCAAAGAAAGGAGAGAGAGAGAGAGAGAGGAATGGAGGGGAGAGTGGGGAGGGAGGACGAGAAGAGGGAAAAGGGTGGATGGAAGACGTAGAGAGAGAGAGAAGGGGGGGGGGCCGAGGTGATGGGGTATTACTGTCACCATCACCACTATTATTAATGCCAGTCATGAGAGAGAGGGAGAGGGAGAGAGAGAGAGAGAGAGAGAGTTCGAAGCTGATAGGGAACACAAACGTTTAGATAAAGCCTAATTTTAACCTTTACCAGCCCAAGAGAGCGCCGTAGTGAAGGTGTGTGTGTGTGTGTGTGTGTGTGTGTGTGTGTGTGTGTGTAAAGGACGTCCTCGTGGTGAAAAGGGTGATGTTGTCGAGGGAGTGGAGTTCAGGTGTATTTTTATTGTATTTTCTCAAGTATCAGCAAAATTAGAAAGTTTATTTATTTATTTATTTATTTATTGTATTTACAGATTTTTTTTTAATGGAAGGAGGACGCCTGTAATCGGGTGTATAGACCCCTTTTTTCCTTTTTCCTCAATTTATTTTTCCTTCCCCTGTTTCATCATCTTAAAAATAATATGCATAATCTTCCTGCCACTTCGGGACTCCCTTGACTCACTCTGATCGGAATAATATTACCTGATGTTAACTGGAATAGATTACTAGAGTTGTCACGATCATTAGAAGGGTATTTAATGTTAGGGCGGGGGAAAAGGAAAATAGACCAAAAAAAAAAAAAAAAAAATTAATTCGTACGCACACTTTACGCTGAATAAATTGGCTGACGTTAGGTGCAAATAAACTGCTAGAGTTGTTCCCACGGTGAGAGGGTTGAGGGTGATTGTATTGACACTCCTAGGCTGCCACCACCTACACCTACCTCAGTATGGCCTTAGCTGGAATGGAATGGTTGAATGTGTTGTTATTATTATTATTATTATTATTATTATTATTATTATTATCATTATTATAATTGATTATTATTATTGTTACTACTACTACTACTACTACTACTACTACTACTACTACTGCTGCTGCTACTACTACTACTACTACTACTACTACTACTACTACTGCTACTATTACTACTACTACTACTACTACTACTACTACTACGTGAGCGAGATAAAAGCTGTGTTTAGGAGTTTGGCCCATTGAGAAGCTTTATTTCTCCATCTCCATTATTTCTCCATTTCTCCCTCACGTCCCCCTCTTTCTCTCCCCTCCTTCTTTCCATCCTTCCATCCTTTCTTGTTTCCTTCCATCTTTCCTTTCATATTTCCTTCCTGCTTTCCCTCTTTCCTTTTCTCTTTCTCCTTCGCCTCCTCCCTAACTCAGCTTTCCATCTTCCTCCTCACTTCATTCCCTCCGTCCTCCTTCCCATTCCTTCGTCATTCTCTTCCTTCCTCTCATCATTCTTCTCTCACCTTTCTTTTTCCTTCCTTTTTTTCTTTCTATCCCTCTTCCATTGTCCTCCCTTCTTCATCTTCATCTTGCCATTCCTACTCCTTCCTTCCTGCCTCACCTCTTTCTTTCCTTTCTTCACTTCTTATTGCTCCTTCCTTCCTTCCTTCCTTCTTCCTCGCCACCTCTCTCCTCCCTCACCTTTCAGTCATCTTTTTTCTTCCTTCTTTCCCTCTTCCTTCCTTCTTCCTTCCCTTCCTCTTCCTCCTTTTCCCTCCCTGCTTCCTTCGTCCTTCCTCCTCGCTTGGCAACTTCCTCATAAGTTTTTTCCCTCTCTCACCCTCATATGAGAGAGAGAAAGAGAGAGAGAGGAGAGGAGAAGTGGGGAGACGAGTGGAGAGAAGAGTGGAGAGAAATTGATGGTGAAGTGAAAAATGTGAGAGAGTGATGGAGAGACCGATGGAGGAAGGAATACTGATGGAGGAGGAGGCTGGAGAAAGACCAGTCCCTAAAACCTCATCCCCCCGAGGACTTTATTAGTATTTTTCCTTCTTACCACCAGATAAAAAAAAACTATATAAACTTGAGATACCAGATAATTTTTTTTTCATACCTCATTCCCCCCAAAAAAGTCTCTCTCAAATGAAAAAAATCGTCTGGAAGGAGCTGGAATAAACTGGAAATTAAATCGTCCATGTAGCGAAGGGGTTGATGTCTAGTACTGTATTAATTCATCTGTTTTTTCTTCCCTTCTTCCTTGTTTATTTCTCTCTCTCTCTCTCTCTCTCTCTCCTCTTCCTTCCCTCCCTCCCTCCCCTGCCAACTTTTCTCTCTCTGATTTTTATTCTCCTCCTTCCCTCCCTACTCTCCTTCCCTATCACCTCTCTTCCCCCTCTTTCCCCCCCTCTACCCTTGCCTTCCTTTTTGCTCTCTTCCCCTCTCCCTTCTCTCCTTCCCTCCCCTCGTACTCCTCCTCCTCTCCATCTCTCCCTACTCCCCCTTCCTCCCCATTTTCTCTCATCCCCCTCTCTCGCTGTCTCCTGTCTCCCCACCCCCTCTTGTTCCCCTTTTTTTCTACCCACCCTTATCTCTCACCTTGCTCCCATTCTTTCACCTCTCTCCCTCCCCTTTTCCTTCCCCCCATACTCTCTATCCTCCCCCTCCCTCCCCTCCTTCTTTCTCCCCTCCCCTCTTTCTCCCCCTCCCCACATCTCCCTCTCCTCTCCATATTCTTCTGTGTGGCTTCCTTGGACAGCTATTATGAGGTACTTAAAGGCGTGATGGTGGGTGATTGATGGAGAGGGAGAGAGAGAGAGAGAGAGAGTTTTCTTATGTTTGGGATTGAGAACCAGTATGCGAGAGTGTGCCAGAGTGTGCGTGTGTTTGTGTAAGAAAGAGGAAATGTGTTAGAGAGAGAGAGAGAGAGAGATGAATGTGTTTGAGTTGACGTATACAACTGACGGGAGGAGGTTGTGTAGTGTGGTGGTGATGGATGGTGACTGAGTGGTGATGAAGGTGATGATAAAGACACTGATGGTTATAGTAACAGTGATGGTGATGAAAGTGATGTTGATGATGCTGATGATGATGGATACTGTAATGATGATGATGATGGTGTGATACTGGTGGAGATAGTGGTAGTGATGATGATGATGATGGTGATGGTGACTGGTGGTGAAGAACGGTACTGATAATGGTGGAGACGGTGGTGGGGAGTAAAGGTGGGAGATGGGGGTGAGAATGAGGGGGGGTACTATGATGGACCCCCCCCCCACCCACCCCAGAGTCTACGTGATGTGCCTTGCTAAATTTAACTAGCTATGTATTGGTACCCCTTCCCCCCTCCTCTCC